>NC_082698.1:76682151-76983019 GCF_949987515.2 Delphinus delphis | reverse complement strand
GAATGAGTTCCTGACTCTCCACAGTTGGGATTTATCAGACTTTTAATTAAAAAAAATTTGAGACTTCCCTGGTGGTCCAGTGGTTAAGACTCTGCGCTTGCTTCTGCTGCAGGGGGCGCAGGTTCCACCCCTGGTGGGGGAAGTAAGATCCTACATGCTGTGAGGACAAAAAAAAAATTTTTTTTTTTTTGCCAATCTGAAGGATGTAACAAAGTTTTAAAACTGCATTTTCCTGATGATTAGCAAGGTTGAACATCTTTTTGTGTATTTATTGGACATTTGGGTTTCCACTTCTGTGAATTACCTATTTAAATTCTCTGTCCATTTTATCACTGAGCTGTTTTCCTTGGTTCATTTTATACTATAGGTATACGTATTATTTTTCTGTATGGTAAATATTTTCTCCCAGTCTTGGTTTGCCTTTTTCCATTATGATGCCTTTTGATACACAGAATTTTAAGATTTTAATAAAGTCAGAATTTTCAGCCTTTTCTTTTTATGGGTGGTGTTCTTTTTCTCTTAATTAAGAATTTATTTTTTTATCTTAAAGTCATAAAATTTTTCTCCTGCATCATCTTTTAAGAATTTCTAGGTTTTGCTTTTCACAGTTACTTACTGAATTCACCTGGAATTTCTCTTGGAATTTTATATTTTCCGAATTAATACTGATTTATCATTGTTCATCTTTACCCCAATTATTTATATGTCAGCTCTGAGGTATTTCGAATTTCTAATATACTTGTGGTTCTCATTTGGTCCTTCCAAGTCTGTTCAAATTCTGTGTCATTATCATATTATCTTAACTATGGCTTTATAGTAAGTTTTGATAATAAGTCCTCTACCTTGGTCTGTATTTTAACATGTTCTTAGCTATTTTAGGCACCTTGGATTTTGATGTAGATTTAAGAGTTAGCTCATCAAGGTATATGAAGTACACTGTTGGTATTTTAATTAGAATGACATTGAATTTATGAATCGTTTTGGGGACAGTTGATATCTTTAAAATATTGAGCCTTCCCATCTATGAATATGGTATCTCTTTCCATTTATTTTGCTCTGCATTAATGTATATATTTGAAGTTTTATAATTCTCGTCAGAAAGATGTAGGTATCTTTTGTTACACTTATTGCTAGGTACTTCTTATTTTTTTTCTTGTTGTAGTAAATGGAATCTTTTCAAAAATTACATGCTCTGTTTGTTCTTGGTGTATATGAAGTAAATTACTTTTTTTGTATACTGTTCTTATATCAGCCACTTTGCTGAACTCATTCACATAATTTGCCTGAAGATTCTATAGCCAATCATATTGTCTGTGAGTAATGTCTTTTGTAATCTTCATGTCTTTTATTTCTTTTTCTTGTCCCATTGCAGAAACTCAGATTTTTAGCATAAGGTTAAATAGAAGTGATATAACTGGGCATTAACTATGATGTTTGATATACTTTCTCAAATTAAGGAAGTAATTCATCTTGATTTTGCTAAGAGTTGTTGTTTTTTAATTGGTCTTGAATTTTATTACTCTTCTGCTTTTATTGCTCACCATAGTTTTCTGTCTCTAAATCTCTTTGTATATTCCTTAATTATACAACCACCTAACAGTACTGAGGCAAAGACTTTTTCAGATGAAAAGGACTTGACTATTTTTATCCCAGTGAGGAAGATGAGCAAACAAAATAAATCAAGCAAATTTCTGAAAGGTACATTTGTGTAAATATGGAAATATGGGCGTATTATGGAGTTGATGAGGAGATGGGAGGTAATGTCATCTTGTGGAAATGGCAATAGTTAAGGTACTACATAGCTGAGTCTTGTGACTTTTATGCAGTAATGCTCCATCACTTGAGTTCGGGGGTAGAGTACAAGAATTCAAGTCGCTAGATTGATCTAAGGATGTGAGTATGCAAGGTGGTTGTAGCATAAGGGTTAGGGAAGTGTGGAGTTACTGGGGGAGTTGGTTTTAAGATGTAGTTGACTTGATCAGTCGTGTATGAGTGCGATTGCTGCTTACAGGAGGAAAAGAAGTCAGGAACAGGTCTGATACACCTGGACAAGTTTTTGGTGACGAGGCAATGGGAAAGAGAAGGAAAAAGGTTGTGATCCAACACAGAAAGTGGAGTATACGATTTCAAAAGAGAATTGTCTTGGGGTAATGACAAAATCTAGGTTATGGCCATATATTTCAGAGTTTCTGATAGAGTGGTTTCCACAAAGTACTGTAGATGAGTCATTTCTCATCAAATTGCCTGAAAATGAAATGACCCAATTGTTCTCATCTGTAATGAATACGATTTTATTCTAACAGGACTATCTAGTTGATGTGTTGAGTCTACAAAAATGTTAATCTTTTTTCTGTCATTATACAGATGTATTACCATCTGAAGTGCTGCATTTTCATGAAATGTGGTGTGTTTAATCCTTGCATTTTAAGGGAATTAGATTTTTTTTTAATACCTTTTTTCTTCTTTGGCTGCGCAACGAGGCTTGCGGGATCTTAGTTCCCTGACCAGGAATTGAACCCATGCCCGCTGCAATGGAAGTGTGGAGTTCTATCCACTGGACCGCCAGGGAATTCCCGGGAATTAGATTTTTAATGATATTTATTAAATATGCTTGAACATAGCATTGACATTTTTTTGAGGGTGGGATCTTTTTCTTAGAATTCTTTGTTCTGTGCTAGTTTCTGTCTCTTTAGCATTTATAAATAAGGAGCAGATCTGTTTTCTTAAATAGGCTTCCCTCTGAGAAGTATTGAAAAATGTGGAAAGAGTAGGTTTTCAACTTGGAGGATTGTTTTGTTTGTTCCTGGTGTTTTGGAATGGACCAGTGTTCACAGTATATTTTGTAATCCACAATTTTTAGGACCTTGGAAAACTGGAAGAAGATTCAGAAAATCACTAGAAGAAATGAGTTTGGGAAATATATTTGCTTTTTTCTTTCTTTCTGGAGAAATGGTAGTCCATGTATGACCTAAGAAAGTTTTCAACAACTTGAAGGATTATAGTATAACTAAATTGGCCAAGTTTTCTGTATTTACACTAAGAATTTAATAAACTTAATTAAATTCCAGGTCCTTGCCATAAAAATTGTCAGATTAATCCAGTTAACTTCACGAGTGCAAACTTCATGTGTACTAGTTTGCAGGGTCCTGCCGAGTATATAAAATGAAAATCTGATGTGGTCTTTGTCTTCAAGGAAATTTTACTTGCGTGATAGAGGCAAGACATTCTTGGACTGAGAAATAACAATACAGAACAGCATAGGGTTGCAACAATTCTGTGGATTCTCTCAACTCTGTAGATCATGAAAAATAATTTCATGTCTGCAGATATCTCCGATGCATGGGGAAAATGCAATATAAAATAGTTTTCTAACAAAAATTCAATGATATATCAATATCTACATTTCTAATTGAATTTAAAATTATGCTAATTTGAATTTACTCCAGAAACTTTTGTTAATGAGCTGATTTTTGTTGACTGTAATAAATATTTCTATACCACTTGCTCTATATCTGTATTAAGTATTTTGCCACTGATAACTCCTTTAACTGGTCTTAGGAACCCTATGAAATAGGCCTGTTATTATCACCTCTCTTTTAAAGATAAGGAAAACAGAGAGGTTAATTAATTTGCCCAAAGTCAAACAGCTCATGAGTGGTAGAGCTAGGATTTGAATCCTGGCAGTCCAGCTCCACTCTGCCTCTTTATTTTTGGTTTATTCTGTTTTATTCATTATCACCTATTCTCAGTGTTCCTTTATGAATGAAGTAGAAATAGATTTTCATCAGAAAGTAAGTGGAAAATTTGCACATTTTTAGGGTATTACTTTTGCCTTTCCGGGGCATATTTTAAATATTTGTCAGTATGTTGATACTTTGGGTTTATAACTGCTCCCCTCCCCTGCTCCTCTCCAAAAGAAACCAGAAATAAACTATAGAAAACAGCAAGTCCATTTTGTTATATGTTAATATAGTTTTGAGTCCTTATTTCTCTGAATTTGGTTGAAAGGAACCTCAGTTTTCCCATCAACTGCTAAAGTTCTATGACGACCTCTTTTAATTTTTACTTCCTGAACTAATTGCAGTTTGGAATGTGGTGATTGGGCTGGGATATCAATCATTCAGGAATCTGGCTCTATCAGTGTGTCAATCATAAAAGAGTAATCAACGTAGGGTTTCCAACTCTGATTCTTTTTGTGCCTTTTGCCACGCCTTCCCATGTGGATTTTAATGATACAGGATAGCATTTATGGAAAGATGGTAATTTTAATGATAAGAAATATCAGAGTAGCATTTTCTTGAGTTGTTTTTAAAATAAGCCTCTTTTAGCCAAGAATTGCAAACGACTGGACCAAGACATGTTCTACCTCTGTCTGTCATTGCGTTTGTCGCCAGGAACCAAATGAAAGAAATCAGCCTGACTGGATGCCTGTTTACTTTTGTAGTCTATTAGTGTCTCTTTGAGGTCCTGACACTGCCCTTGCTATTATTCAAGGTCTTGTTTTACTGGCAGAACTTGGTCTGGACAGCTGTTTTTTCCCCTAATAGTTCTGGACAGATACGTTGATTTGTAGCTTCAGATGAGAGGCACACTTGTCAGTTTGGACAAAAATAGCTTTGTGATTCTTGCTGTGAAATCTCATTTGTGTTTTTCTGACTACTAGAGGGAAATTGCAAACAGACATCAGTAGGATGTCCTTTTCCTAAAAGCTGATGCACTAGAAATGAAATAATGATTAGTCCATAGGTTCAGTTTTTACAATAACTTAGGCAAGTCCCTTTCCACACACAGGTATTATCGGTATCCTCCTGGTCCCTCCCTCCCCATTATCCTCACTGAGGTTTACAGGAAGGTCCAACTTTCTTTCCACGTGAAATTCTCATTGGATGACAGGCTCTGGAGGCTCTGATGTCTAAATCCTCCCTTGGCTGCATGATGACTCTGGCATTGGACTGTGGGAAAGGTTTATGACAGGCCTGTTACGTGCTAACGTTATCTGTCAGGTGATGGACAGGAAGATAGATTATATTCAGAATTAGTGTGATAAACACCATTGGATCTATCTGAGTTATTTCATCATTATCTGTTGATTTGTTGCATGAGCTACCAGATGACTAAAAGATTAGGTTATCACAGTTTGGCTGGATTTTCTCAAAGAAGGACGCTCTGGATGAGCTTGGGTGCAAGATATATTGATAATAGAGAGGTCGGAGAGATAAGGTTGGGGCAGACAAAAAACCTTAGTGTAAGGCCTAGAAGGTACTGTTGGCAATTGTGAATTTATCTATGTAAGAAAAGGTTTTTGTCCTAACATCATCATCATCTTATATTTACTTATAAATTTTGAGCTAAATTTTCTGTCAAGGTAGACGTGTGTGATCTGATAGATCTATTTTTTTGTGTCTGATGATAGTGTGCTCTCGTATCTTTGTCACTCATTTCTATTTGCAAAACTTTCTGCCACCTGGTTTTGCTTATAAAGTCTTCAATATTGGGAACAGATTTGAGAATCTCTTTATATAATCTAAATTTTCCTCTAGTCCATTTCCTTTACAAAATATACACAGAGTTTCCTTTAAAAATCTGTGTTCTTTAAAAAATAACTTGTTGACTGAAAACTTGTTCTGAACAGTACTCATTCAGAAATATTGAGGACGGCTTTCTACATCTTTTGAATGTCATTCCTACTCCAAGGTTTTCTCTCTGCTCTGATGTCTTAGCTCCTGTGATGGGGAAATGTAGAGAAGGGAGAAGGCAGGTAGGATGGCGGGTAGGCAAGGAGGGCAATATTGTGAGTGCGAAACTCTTCTAAATGAAATAGTCACTATGGGAACAACTTTATAAAACAACATAATGAATATTTTCTTAAAAGATGAAGTTTTTCGCAATCTTATCACCCTAATCAACTACATTTTGCGTGTGTGTTTAATTATAGCCCATGTAGATATAAATAATAATACAGACACTTGCATATGTTGACTTTACAGTTAACATTGTGTCATGTTTCATTTGTCCCATAATTTAAATCCTAGATAACACTGTGTCAAGTAAGGTACCTTATTTTATGAAATTATGCCCCTGTTGTGAGTTATTTAGGTGATGTCCATTCTTCCTCTGTTACAAATAAGGCACATTAGTTTATTTAGAAAACCTTTGAGCACCCATCAAACCATTGTTGGATGCTTTCCTGGGTATTGTATTTTCATGCATGAAGTCAAACATTTGAAAGACCAGTGGTGACGAATTCTGCGGGAATAGCTTTTATGGGAAAAGTAGTTTTTATAAAGCATTTTATGTTATTTTACCCAACTGCATGACTGTCTTTTCAAAATTTTTCTAGGATGAGCTATAGAAAAAAAAAAATCCATTTATCCAGTGGTAGGATCCCAGCACTCTAAATATTCCCATCCTTTTCGGCTTTGTGCATAACTACAAATCTATTGTAGCATATTAAGTTTTTTCTTATTTTTCACCTTAGGATCCTTGAAAATAGTTGAGGAGTATTAGGTTTTAGAAAGATACAAGGATTCAGATTTGCTCTAAGTGAGACCCATGTGGCCTTCGCCAACTGTACCGCCCAGGTTGAACTGATGTTAGGTTGACCAGTGAATGTCATGGGCAGAAGCTCACACGTTAGGGCACATAGGCACCAGTGCATGCAGCGCTAGTGCACAAAAATCATTGCGTCTTGGCAATGATTTTTGTCTTGCTGTATTGCAGTATGTATGAAGTAGCTAATGGTGTCAAAGTTTTCGCTGGTAACCATTGAGCCGGTGACAGAAACAGGTGCCATCGTTATGGAGTTTGCTGACTCCACTGTTTGCTTTTACAATAGTGACAATTTTGAAGGTCCAAGACTATGGTAACGTGAGGAGCTGTGTGATTTCCTTCTGTAGAGGTGTCTGTGTGTTTTGTTCAATTGAAGCACACTCTCTATTCTATTACATAAAATAAGATGTGTTGAGATGCATGCGTAATGTGATTTCTTTTGAAAAATGTTTGAATAATACAGTGGTTGGACTAGAAGTGCTGAGTAGTACTTGCTTTTTGAGATGCTGCACACACACACAGACACACAAACACACACACACACAACATTTTGTTGGACGTGATTTTGGAAATATGTATATATGTTTACATATATTAAAGCTTGTTCTAATCCTCTAATTTTGCTACTTATATATTTTTTCCTTTGGGAAATATGAGTCCAAGTGAATTAAAAATGCCAGAGGGGGGAGTGTGATACACCTGAAATGTCCTTGGATTTTAGAAAGATTCTACTTCTCTTTTTCTTAATTTATAATAATTTTTATTAGAAATATAATAGTAATATATAGGAAAACTTGTAGGAAAATATAAAGAAATAAAGAAATGTAACAAAATAAAAATTACTTGTAATCCTGCTACCCAGAGCTAAGCTGCTGTTAATATATTTTATTTTTTTCTATATATTTATGTTTATATTCTTCTTTCCTTTCATGTTTAACAATAAGTTTGGAATCATTCATATCATGCATGTCCTGTTTTTCTTTGCTTTTTATATCATTAGCATTTCTGTGCCAATAAACTTCGTAAAAATGATTTTATAATACCATGACTGCCCCATATTCCAGCTATATAGTATGTTTTCCTTCTGAAATGTTGGGGATTCTCTATTGCATGTCACAGAGTCTTAGGTACGATTTTTCCCTGTGTGCCCATCCTTGAAATAAAAGAGCTCATCTTTTACCAATATTCTCTTTGTTCTCGAGTGCTCCTAAAACCACCCCTCAGATCTGAAGGTGCAATTGACATGTGTAGGCCTGGCTGGTGTCTGGTGTCCAGCCTGAGTGGCTGTAGCGGAGGGTGTGGGAGTTGGTGGGTGTTGACCTTGTTTGAGTCAGCATTTTCCCCTGCTCCTCTGGTGAAGGTCTTCTCCCTGTTTTTTTTCCTGTCTCCACCATACTGTGTCCTAAGGCACATCAACTCTCTCAGTCTCAGTTCCCCCTGACAGTTGGCATTCCTGGGAGCGATGGTCTTGTGAGACTCTGTGCAGAGAGGTTCTGATGCCTGCCTGGGGCTGTCGGATGGAGGAAGCTTCTCCCACCATCTCCAAAAGCAGGCTCTGGGGTCAGCAGTCCAGCCTGAGTGAGGCAGGACTAGGACCACCTGGGCCAAAGTTTGGGATAATTCCTCAGAGACTGAAAACTACGTAATTGATTTTCTGGTGCTGTTATTGTTGCAGCCTTCATGTGTTGTCATGGATATTTCTGTTGGAAAATGGTGGGAGAGCAAATGGAGTTGATGGAGTTGGTTTTCATCACACAGAGAGATCTACATGCTACTGAGGGAGTGGGTCTCATGCAGTGCCATGTTCGAGTTCAGCCTTGGCCTTGGATACTACTGAGGTTATCGAATGGCATTCCTGGATGCATTTGTGCAGTTCTTCCCCGTGGAAATAGGGCATAGAAACTTTTAAACGTTATCTGGTCCAGAGATCACTGAGTTCTAGGCTCACCGTGGCCCATTTCAAGTGCAGTGTGATCCCATGGCACGGACTCAGAGAGCTGGGGCCATGCTGGCCCTCCCTCGTATTTGACTGTATGTGTACAGCTAATTAGTTTACTCTGCAGTGATGCTAGAGAGGCTAGGAATTGGTTGTGCTCTTTGAGTCAGCCCGTTTAGCCTGATAATTTTGCATTTGTACTGTGAGTAACCCTCTGACATTTTTTCAGAGTTAATTTTCAGATGAGGAAACCTTTAGCTTAGACTTGCTAGAGTTTTCATAGCTAGTAAGTGGTACAGCTGGGATGAAAATTTGGTTTCCCCTATACCAAGTCTAGGACTTTTTCTACCATTCTATCAGTTCTCAATGCAAACTCACGAATCATTTATTTTCCAGGAGGCAATTTTATTGCAGTCGATTTATTTTTTGGTTTATTTATCCATTTGACAGGTCTCTGAACCATGATTTCCCCACTTTTAAGAAATATCAACAATGCCATGCTTGATTTGCCTGAATGCCCAAGTGCTTTCCGTGTGTACTGAATAATTGCGGTGTGTGTTTGAGGATTATTCTTAGTGACTCACCCCACTTAATTTCACTCCAACTAGCATGACTTATTACTCCTGAGGATGGTTGATAAGTAGGGTATCCATCTGAGGAAAGTGTCACCTTTTATGTGGGACATACTTAAGAGAAAATTGATGATGGAAACAAATGAAGTTAATTAGTTGAGGGAAATTAAATAGATAAATAAGATATTTGAAGTCAGATTTGCACAGAGCAACAAAGATACTGGGCAGTTTTATGACAGTGCCATCTTAAATCTGTTTGGTAGATGACTAAGCATTACAAAAATTGCAGACATCTGTCCTGTTTTTGACTGTTTCTTGCAGTGTTTTTTTGTCTGGTTGTTTACAAAGGATGTTCTTTGGGGAAAAGTTCAGGAAATACTAAATACAATGCAGAAAAAAATTAGGTTCACTCTTAATCCTATAATCTGGAGACGAGTACCCCCATACTTCTTTTCTTATACTATAGATTTATAAAATTCTTTTTTAATACTATAGATTTATAAAAAAGCAAGCTTTCAACCTGGATGTAACAGGTTCGTCACCTTCCTAAGGGGAGTGGGTGGGAGGTGTTGGGAGATGGCCAGGCTACCAAGACTTGGGACTGGAAAGAGGAAACGAAGAGTGAGTCCTAAAATCTTTTAGTACTTTTGCTCTGGGCCAAACAGAGCTGCCTTTGGTGTTTTTAATGTCCCCTTAAGTTCCATTCTGCTGATAAATATGATCTGTCAATGAACTTAAAAAATTATTAATGAACATCTAAGAGGTCCCGATTTTTCAACATAATGAATAATACTACAGGGAAAATCCTTTCACATGCACCTTCGTGAACATAATAAATTCTTTTCTTAAGAAACATCCCTAGGAACAGCATTGCTGGATCAAAGACATGCATTTTTTTTTTTTTTTTTTTTTGCGGTACGCGGACCTCTCACTGCTGTGGCCTCTCCCATTGCGGAGCACAGGCTCCGGACACGCAGGCCCAGTGGCCATGGCTCACAGGCCCAGCCGCTCTGTGGCATGTGGGATCTTCCTGGACCGGGGCACGAACCCGTGTCTCCTGCATCGGCAGGCAGACTCTCAACCACTGCGCCACCAGGGAAGCCCCAGACATGCATCTTTTAAAGTCTTTTGAAACAAGTGTACCAAGGAGTTTGACATTAGAAATTTTACAAGGAATTGCAGTTCTTGAGCAGTAGGAAAAAAATGGTCCAAGAAGCATGTTCCACACATCAGATGCAGTCAGCTCAGAGAAGGTAAGGGTATATATGGTTTAAGTTCATTCTGTTCTATAAACAAGACTGGCATCTTAGTTCTGGCACTCGTTATACTTTCATTGGGCCTGGGAATTGAGCCAGCAATACCAGGGTAAAGCAACCTTGAAAAGAATTTTTTTTTCTTCCCAGAATCATTTGAAAAACTTTCCAGGAGGAAAATCTGTAGCACTGGCAAGATTTGAGAGAAATACTTTCTCCTTGTAAAGCACAGTGCCTCTGGTTCATCAACCTTCAGTGTCTGAGATCTGATTGGTTTCCTAGGCACCTATAACTCAGTGCTTAAAAAAGAACATCACTCTTAAAGTATGACATACTGACTAACTAAAAGTAAACTAACGTCTCTAGTATGTTACCATCTTGCCAGCTCTTCCCACCGGCACTTTCTTTAACCTCATATTAGGTCCTAGTGTCTGTAAGTCATTATTTAATACTATACTTATAAACATTTTACTATTTTTCAGTTGCCCTCTCTGAGCATTTAACATTTTCAGTTTTAAAATATCCTCCAGGTTTTTTTTCATTTATTTTGTAAAAATTTAACTAGAAGTCAAGATGAGATGAATAGATAGCGTTTCCCACTGACATTCTTTTTCCTTTAGGATTTCCATACTGTTGCCTTTTAAAATCCTTTTCATGTGAAAATCAAAGGCTGATAGAGAAAATATACTAGATTTGAAATCTAGAAAATGAAATAGCCAGGGCTCATCTCACCTCCAAACCCACAGTCATTTTTGAGAATTCATAAGCCTGCAAGTCAGAAGCATATTTTGTATGGAAAACCAGTATATGTTTTAGAATATTGCAGAAGGCTGTATTTGTGAGTTCTAAACCCCTTAAATATTGATAAATATTGATTAGCACTGGTATGACTCTAGGTAGTTGTCTTTGGTTTTCAGGGGCATATATTTATTATTTATCGGTCTTCTTTTCTAAAACAAATTAAGGTGCTGTAAATGAAGATTCCTGTTCACTGGCACTCCTGAAATCATATGGAGTAGTTTTTATGTATTTATGTTGCCATGTTTCCCTTCTGTATTGGCGGGTTCTGCATCTGCAGATTCAACCAACTCAGGGTGGATCCGTGGTTGTTTGGATCTGCGGATGCAGCACCTGCGGATGCAGCACCTGCGGATACGGCGTGTGGGCTGTAAGGGACTTGAGCATCTGCAGAGTTTGGTACCTGGGAGGGGGAGGGTTCTGGAACCAATCTCTCTGTGATACCAAGGGCCGACTGTATTTTAAGTGGGCGTTTTTGATCTATAGTAATCACTGTAAACATACTCAAATACTTTTTATTATATTCATACACAAATGAAGAGGGTGTTTTCCCTCTAGGTTTTGAAGACTAGAAGATACGGGTTTCCTAGTTTTGGAACCCTGGGAAATTACTATATCCTCATCTTTAAAATGGGGGTTATACAGGATATACATGAAAACTATTCAGCTCAGTTCTTGGGATACTGCAGGTGCATTCCATGATAATTAAAGAGCTTCTCTATTAATTCATAACAAATAGTTTGAGGGGTTAATACTGTTTACTTGCAGTCTCATGTTGCCAGAGTTTCATATTTTAATGGAGTAACATTTTATTTTATTTTTTAAAATTGAGGTATACTTTATGTCATGTTAGTTTCAAGTGTATAGCAAAGTACATTCAGTTACACGTATATATTCTTTTTCACATTCTTTTCCATTATAGGTTATTATATTGAGTATAGTTCCCTGTGCTATGCAGTAGGTCCTTGTTGTTTACCGATTTTATATACAGTAGCATATATATGTTAATCCCAACTTCCTAATTTATCCCCTCCCCCCCCACTGTCTCCTTTGGTAACCATAAGTTTGTTTTCTATGTCTGTGGGTCTATTTCTGTTTTGTAAATAAGTTCATTTGAATCATTTTTTAATATTCCACATATAAGTGATATCATATGATATTTGTCTTTGACTTACTTCACTTAGTATGATAATCTCTAATTGAGCTAAATAGTTTACATATACATCCTGTATAAGTCCCATTTTAAAGATGTGGATATAGCAATTTCCCAGGGTTACAAAACTAGGAAACCCATATCTGCTGGTCTTCAAAACCTAGTCTGTTTTCCATGTTGCTGCAAATGGCATTACTTCATTCTTTTTTTATGGCTGAGTAATATTCCACTGTATATATATACCACATCTTCTTTATCCATTCATCTGTCAGTGGACATTTAGGTTACTTCCATGTCTTGGCTATTGTAAATAGTGCTGCTATGAATATTGGGGTGCATGTATCTTTTTGAGTTAAAGTTTTGTCTGGGTATATGCCCAGGAATTGGATTGCAGGATCATATGGGAATTCTATTTTTAGTTTTTTAAGGAATCTCCAAATATGTTCCATTATATTCTAGTAATTATATTATTCAGATTGTGTTAGGTCACAACATTTAAGGAATTAAAAATATGGAACTGTCAAAGTGTTATCTCATGCCATAATAAGCCAATATTTTAGTTTAGAAACTATAAATTAAAAATATTTAAGGAAAGAACATGTTACATCGTTCTCAGTGTAAGTCCTATAACAACATATGGGATGAAAAATATTAGTCCAGTAAGATCATGTATATATGAGGACCTCTTGCTTTCAACTTAAATTCACTTGTGATTTTTGAAGACTTTTCTGGTTCATAGATGAAATTCAGGTTCCGTATAACATGTGAATCACTATGAATTTAGTCTTTTCCACCTATATTCCTGTTTCAATAGGTATTGATACATAATAATGCAACACTTAGCCTTGAATATTGGGCTTTAAAGCAAAAATTTCTTTGCTTTTTTCAAAAAGTCAATAAAATGATAAAATATGTTGGGGACCTACGATACAACCTAGAAAAATGACGATTCTAAGCCTTATGTTGGGGTTAAATTGATTGTAGGTTTCAAAAGCTGTAATATATCCAATACATTATTTAAATATTGCAATTTGAAGCATTTACTATAGGGCCTGGTGTAGCCCATGCTCATTGAATGGTAGCACAATGCCTTGTGCACAGTGGGTATTTAATTAATGTTTGTCCAAGTGGAAGACTGTGCCCCACACCTCTCCTGCCCCTCCAGGGTTCCTGAAATTCTAACTACTAAACAGTGTAGTATTTAGTCTCTAATAGGAAGTACGGTTCTTACACAGTGGGTGCAGGGCTGGTGGGATAAAGCTTTTTGGACCTCTGCCCAAGGAGGCTGCCCACCCTGGGGGAGGCTTCCCCAATGGGCACCGTGACTGGCGGGTCACTGAGCATCCTGGGTGGAGAAGTGACCTTCAAAAGGGAAGTGATGTTGCCTCCTCTTCAGTCACAGCTCTGACATGTCTTATTTACTTGATTTTCCTTTCAAAGAAATCTTTTGTGATCTTTTGCTCTCACTCTCTGCTCTGTGTGTTGCTAGTTCCTGGTGACATAATCTTGATAATAAAACCTTTTTGATGCAAACTATAATATATAGGATGGATAAACAACAAGGTCCTACTGTATAGCACAGGAAACTATGTTCAATATCCTGTGACAAACTATAATGGGAAAGAATATAAAAAAGAATGTGGGCTTCCCTAGTGGTGCAGTGGTTGAGAGTCCGCCTGCCGATGCAGGGGACACGGGTTCGTGCCCTGGTCCGGGAGGATCCCACATGCCGTGGAGCGGCTGGGCCCGTGACCCATGGCCGCTGAGCCTGTGCGTCTGGAACCTGTGCTCCGTGGCGGGAGAGGCCACAACAGTGAGAGGTCCGCGTACCGCAAAAAAAAAAAAAAAAGAATGTATATTTATGTATAACTGAATCACTTTGCTCTGAAGCAGAAATTAACATAACATTGTAAATCACCTATACTTCAGTAAAAACAAAAACCCAAAAAAGACCTTTTCCTTCTTGGCGACTCAGGCTTCAGGTGACTTGTTGAGCTACTTGTCTTCTTGATGTTAGAGTCTAAAAGATATATTTTTTAAGACAGTGGATGGAAAGTGAGATGTACCTAAAGTGACCATGGGAGTATTTGGGAAGGTTTAGTTTGGGATACCAACTAGTTGTTACCAAGGGCTTCAGGCAGTGGTTAAAAGAAGAGGCTTTGGTGACAGTTGGCCTGGCTTTGAGTGCTGGCTGCACACTACGTACTAACCCTGGGCTTCTTACTTCTCTGTGCCTCTGTCTTCTCCTCTGTCAAATGGGGATAATAATAGCACCTAGCTGACAGGATTGCAAAGTACTTAAGCAATGTCTAGTGCATAGTAAAAACTAGCTCAGGAAATGTTAGTTGTGGTGATGCAAATTCCAAGGTCCAGGCACGGGAGGATGGAATTGGGAACTGTGATTATATGGGAACAGTGACTGCTGACTCCTGTTCCCCTGTGCCCACCAGGGGGACCTCTCTTTTCTCCGAGGCACCTTGAGTACCCACTGAGAGAGAGCAGGGATCTGTACCTCGAGTTTGTGGTCTGCCTACAGAGGCTTTGCTCTGTTGGTTGGGCTCAGAGAGCTTATTACTGTGGCATTCAGAATGTGAAATAATAGTTAATGGGGACAAGGGAATTTATGGCAGAATTTAAAATCACTTAGTGACTAATAACTTAGTGCTGTATGAAATCTGTATCTTGATATGCAGGGTGGCTGTGCTATTAACATTTCTGAGCTATTTAGAAGCTGGTTGGATGCTTTCTGTTACACATTCATTTTTCATTTTGCTCTTCCATTGAGGAAAGATCAGTAGGATTTAATAATTGCCTGTCATCTCTGGAAAGATAAGTAAGATAATAGATTATTAAGGGTTATTTTTCATTTTGATGGTGGATAAACATTAAGAGGAATCCTTGCTGAATGAAAACTGTGATTTATTATGATTACAGGATTAATATGAAACCACTCAAATGTTTCTCTGCTCATAGATTCTTTTCCAGTGCTACTGTAGATACGATTCAGAAGGACTATTAGCTATGAGTATTTATTAAGTATTGAATACCTGCTGTCTCACAGGAGCTTCTCCCAGTAGGTGATTTGTAATTGAGCAAATGCAGGCTAGGGGAGGTTGAACAACTACCCAAGATGTTACAGGTTTCACCTCCTAAGCACATTGTCTTTCTCCGGTACTTTGCAAATCAAGGCTTTTGATACAACTGATTGCTTCTTAAGAAAAAATTATTTTTCAGCTTTAGTAAAATCCAGCCTTCTTCAGGAGGCAGTTCACTATGGTGAATTTGGCATTTGGGTCCTAGGGTCAAAGGCTGGGTTATGGGGAAGAAATTACATAATGTATATGAGGTATCTAGAAGGGACCTGTCACACAGTCAGGGCTTTCTCTTCACGTGGCCTCTGGCTTTGGGTGGGGTGCCCACCGTCCAGTGAAATACAGCAATCAAGAGAACAAGCCAGGGGACTTCCCCGGCAGTCCAGTGGTTAAGATTTTGCCTTCCAGTGCAGGGGGCATGGGTTCGATCCCTGGTTGGGTAAGTAGGGTCATGTGTGCCATGGGGTGTGGCCAAAAAAAAAAAAAAAAAGAACAAGCCAGGGCATCAGATACATCTGAGTCTGAATAGGGCACTGTCTCACTTTGGCAGGAGACCACTTGGGGTGCTTTTGGCTGCAAATAAGAGACTCTTATTTTCAAATGCCTTATACCAAAGGGAATTGCTCAGTGAAGTCTAGAGGTCGAGCCCATTGAGAGGTGGCTGATGGAGGCGATCCATCTCTCTTCTCTGTTACACTTGATGTTTGTCTGTTAACTCACAGCAAGTTGGCCACGGGACTACCGGGCATCACATCTGGACGTGACAATGACTAGAGGAAGAAAAAAGGCCATTTCTTATTATGGTCCTTGCGTACTAGAGAGGAATGTTTTCCCAGAATCCTTTTCCCCAAGAGACTTCTCTCAGGTCTCATTAACCAGAGAATGGTCAAATGCCCATTCCTGAAATAATTACTAATAAAGTGAGAATAACCTCTGCAGCTCAGAGTGGGGTGGCCCCTTGAGACACGCGAATACCTGGACAAAACTGAGATCCTGTAGAGAGTCAGAAGGAGAGAAGGGATGTTAACTCTTCTCTCTCAGCCTTTATTTCCTCACGTATAAATGGGGGAGCACAACACTTACCTCACATGACTGTCAAATGAGACAGGCACCAAAGGCCAGCATCAGAACAAGGGCTCACCGTGAATTTGAAGGAGCATGAGACCAGGGCCATGAGTTCCGGCTTCTACTCGTGCTTAGTTACGTAAAGCTGTGCAATTTTAAACAATCTCAGAATCTCCTTTTTCCACTTGCTCAACAGCTATCTTTTGAGACCTGCCATGTGGCAGGCGTTGTTCTGAGCAGCAGATACAGGACATACCTTCCCCATATGTATGTCTGTGCTAATAACTATGATTATAATGTTGCATAGCATGTATGATTGGTTAGGTACTCACCGTTGAACACCTGTTGTGTCCCACACAATAGCTTTTTTGAGCAGGTATTTTGTAGTTGAGGAAATACATATAGGAATGTCAGGAGAATAATATCAAGAAGTAGTGGTTGGGGAAACCACCTCCGAGAACAAAACTATCCTCAGCGTTTGGAAGGAGTCCAGCAAGGCAAAGTCTGCTTGTCTCTTTCATTCACTAACATTGGAGATATGCCTCCTGGCCTTGGAAGTTGCTAGCTGAAGTATCTTACACGTTTATATTCTTTAAATCCATTACTTTTCTGGAAGAATGTTCATTTATTATAATTTTGATTAGTAAAAGACTTGAGTGAAAGTATTGATTTGATGAAACACCAAAACAGGAGCTCACGTCTGCTTATTTAGGACATTAAATTTAGTTGATGAAATGTGCAAGAGGAAGTGTGACTTTTCTGAATAAAACCGTCAGTAGTAGAAATAATTTGATTAACTTTGTTTTGGTCACAACCATGACCTTTTTGTGGTTTTTTTTGGTATATAGCTGTTTTTATTTAGAACTTACTTAATTTCTCTCATTATTATAATTTTTAGCATATAGATCTTATATTTATTTTATTAAAATTTCCATAATGATTTCATATGATTGATATTTTTTAAGGCATTTTATTTTAAATATAGGAGTGTGTACATGTCAGTACTTTATAGGTCTTACAATGATAGGGAAAGATGTGATTTATTTTATCTTTTTTTAAATTTGTAATTTAATTTTTATTTTTGAGGTAATTTTAGATTCATATGTAATGTCAAGAAATAATAGAGCTCTTCTGTACTGGAAAGATGTGATTCAAAAAGAGAAGGGCATGGAAATCCTGGGAAATTTCAGGCCATCTCAGACATTTTGCTGATAACACCTATAGTGACTTAGACACGTATGCTATCAATTGTTTTAAAAGAAAAATCTTTTAGTGTTTCAGTACTTACATATTCTCAAGTAGAATTAGTAGCTGGTTTCTTACCTATTTCTTGATTTAAATGCGTGTAGAGCAACCGTGTGATTTAACAAGGAAGGAGATGCTTTTATGTCTTTTTCAAGTGGCTCATTGAAGTGACCTTTTCCGGGTGGTGGTCAACGTCAGCACAGACGTGGGTAATCTTTTCCATGTCAGCAGGTCAGTGCCAGCCCTTCCAGCCTGGACCCCGGGGGAATGATGTGTTCCATTTTGTAAATGACATCACAATCTTTCAACTGAACAATTAGTCACCCTGCTCGTGTTTTGTCTTACTATGTTTTGTTTTTGGTTAAGACAAATATTTGAAATGTAAGCAACAGCTTGTTCCAGGGCAGACGGTGTGAGAGGTTTGGGAGTGACCGTTGGCAGGGACTATGGAAAGGAGAGGCTAGTGGCTACAGGAGGACCGTGTGCCTGTTTTATCCTGGGACTGTCGCATTAGTGTAACATTTTGTATCACCTTTTGGAATGTATCAAAATGGAATTTTAGGGCCAGTGGATATGTTGGTTCAAAAATAAGCCAGAGAGAATCTCTGAATGTTACAGCTCTTCAAAGATACTCAAACCTCTTAATTTTGTTCACCCGGAGTCCTGTCTTTTGCTGCGTCTGTCGTCTTTTTCCTCACATTTTTGGTAGTACTCTGGAAAGAAATGCCTTTCTTCTTCCTTGAGGTTTTCAGTCTGCATTTAAGGTCTTGATGGTACCTGTGAGGTAGATAGAGATGCACTCTGCTTTTAGCCTTGGGGAGATTTTTCCTAATAGTCCAGTAGTAATAGCATTTTCCAACCTCAACCTTATGTTTCTTCCTCAAATTATTGTTTTCAGGATAAATATGAGGCAGGCTTGTCCTGCGTTACTTGGGGTCAGCATTTTACTTAAGATCTTCTTCCTTTTTAACATATACAAGTCAGTTTAAAATGATGCAAGTTTGGTGAGAACTAAGAAATCTATAGCCTGTAGTTGAATAATAGAAAAAAATGTTAAGACCATGAAAAGATCTATAGCATCCAGCGTTTTGCTTAATTCCCTGTTTATAGCACCTGTTTCTCTAGGTTAGAAGATGAGAATTCTAGAACCTGTGGCACCTGCCTTGTCCCACCAAGACAGAGTGGACTTACTTTTCTAGCAGTAACTTAAGGTACTCTGTGCTTTTCTAAAAACGAGGCATCTCTGTGCTGCCGGTCTGCAAGCTTCCATCTGAGCTGTGGTCCTGCATGCTTGCTGTCAGAGCAAGTTGACCCCTTAAGAAAAGACGCGTCCTCAAGAGTAGTGCTGGTGATTCATCTGAGCCTGTTAACAGGACTCTGTATGTCTCTGTGATAGGCAAAGAGGCATGTGTGTTCCTGAACAATGCTAAGTTAAGGCATAAAGTCGATTTTGGTTCCATTAATAAGAGGAAAGGTCTCTGATAACCTAACTTTATTTCCAGAGTTGGCATTTTAGCTGTAGGCATATTTGGTCAGTTAATATGTACTCTGGTGAGTCAAATAACAGAACTTTCTTTTCTCCTCCTATTTTTTTAAGGTATGTAATACAGGGAGAGAAGTAACTCGTCCTGGGTCATAGAAACCCTGAGCAAAGGACGCATAACTTTTCTTCTGTCATCCAGAAAAATATTTGTCCACACCACAGGTTTGCCCTGATCAGTCTATCATCAGGCAGATTCACGCACATCACATATTTGGGGAGCAGCCGAAGAGCAATTATTGACATGAAAAACAAGAGCCGAAACAAAAGAAAGCAAAAACAGAAACAAAGAATTTTTGTGTGTGTGCCAAATGGTGTACCCTTATATTTCCTCTTGTGTTGTAAGACAAAACTGTCTTTTCAGGTGACATCACCCATAGTGGACCAATTTGATTCATTTTCCTACAACTTTTCCATTACAGGTCATTTTTCTTGGAGTCCTACTATAGACATGAACTTATAAAATGTAATCTAACCTATCATGGACGAGTATTTCTTTTCAAGTCTTGTGATGCAAAATGGTAATAGTAATAACGGTAATAAAAAGAAATAAGAAAAATGGTAATATTAGTAATAGCTAACATTTACTTAGCTTATTATATCTAGGCATTGTTCTCTATGTTTACATATATTAATAATTGTAAGTTACTATTAATATCCCCATTTGACAGGTGAGGAAACAGAGGCCCAGAGAAATTAAGAAATTTGCCCCCAGTTTTATAGTTGGCAGAGAGGGGTTCAGATATTGCATTCCAGCTGTAGATATTTTGCCATTAACCACTATGCTGTGTTTCCAGAGGTCCTGATTATTTTAGAACATTTGTTTGTTCCCTGTTGCATCATCAGTGAGAGTTTTGCTTTTGTTTGCATCTTCTCAGGTGGTCTTGGTGTTTTGTTCTTCGAGTAGACCCAGTCAACAGCATCTCGTTTCTTGCCTAGGTTCTGAAGAATGTGGGAAATATCAATACAAGAGTAAAGCAGATGAAAGATTAGAACATCACGTTTATTACTGATGGGGGAACCTATCCTTGTGTGCAGCATGTTCCCAAGAGGAAGAAAGGGCAGAGCTGAGCCAGGCGTGCCTACTTTTCCCCAAGTTTCCCAGTCAGCTGGTTCAGGTTGGCTCCTGGGGGTGGCGAGAGTGATGGGGCAGAGGGAGGCCTGGATTGGGTGGTCAGGGAGAATCCTTCCCAACAGAAGCCAGGAATGGTGAGAAAGGGCTGTTCTTTAATGTTAGAGATGTGAGTCGATCAAGTCTGAAATCTAGCGAAAAGTTAACATTACTGTTAGAATTAGGAAATGGGACAGGTGGCTATGATGTTTGGGAATAGTTTTGTGGTTTGGTGGGAAAATTGCGTGTTGGTATAAATATAGTTGGAATCCTGAGTTTGTATTAAATTGCTGCATGTCTCACCTCTCACCGATTTCTAGGATTTAAAAGCGTATCCCTCTGGACCTAGGTCCTGTTGTTTCCTTTCTGTGTCTTTGAAGTGTTTTGTCTTTTCCCTTATGTTTTCAATGGTGTTGCTTACGTATTTTGTTTATTACTGACAGTGTGACCTATTATTGTGCTTTAGAAGGCATTGTTGTCTTAGGGAATGTTATATGATATGCGTAGTTATTCTGTTTATTTAGAAAAACACCTGAGATCTCAAAGCAATTTAGAGACCTCAGAATACAGCCTCTGTATAGGCGTTTTTGACAGAGAACTTAGTAGATTTAGAGAGAACTTGTTCCCTATTGTAATCACCATTTAAGAGTGTTTGAAACAGGGTTGCTACTTTTGGGGGATAGACCAGAAGTGATTATTGGTGAAATGCATTGTGCTTAAAAGTGACAAGACAGTGTAGGAGGCCAGGTTTTAATTTCTAGAGGTGTCATCTAGGATAGAGTGGGGAGAGCATTTGTGTCGCATAGTGGTTTAATAACAATTACGTGCAAACGGTAAGGACTTGTACGGTCTAAAGCTTCCGTAAAATGTTATCTAAAACGTGTTGCCAAATTCTCTTCCTTTTTCATGGTTTTGGAATGCTATTTGGTGTATAGCTTGAATGAGAAGCCTTTGGTGACAAGAAGGCAACAGAAGAAAAATAGTGATAGCTAACGTCTATTTGCACTCAACAGTGTGCCCAGAACTGTGCCAGCCACTCTAATTCTTGCTTCTTTCAGTTCTGTGAAGTATTCTGCAGGTATGGAATCACAGGCTTTCAAGGGGGAAGTTCCTCCCCCAGGGTCACGCAGCTCATTGGTGATAAAAAGCTGTAAACCCAGCTCTGCTGACATGTTATAACATGTGTCCCTGAAAGGGAGAGTGATGGGTGGTGCTTTATCTACCTGATTTTAATTTGGTTGAGAAAAGAAAGCTGGCAAATCCTTAAATATCCATATCCGTTAACTGAAAAATAATCTAATACTAGAAATGTAGTACTTTATGGACTTTTATGCGTGTTGGAGGTGGATGGTTTTTGTCTGTTTGTTTTAACCCAACGTGTGTTTATTGGGACGGTTTCCCATTCATCTTGATTCAGGCTGCCTTTAGTGCTGCTTCCATCTGAAGGAGCATCCTCCGCAAGCCTTGCTTTTCCTCCTGTAGGCTGGCAGAGGACAGTAGAGCAGCCAACACCCAAAACTACTGTTTGTGCATGGCTGAAGACGGTGGTGATCGCAGAGCATCCTGGGCATTTCACATCCATGCGATAGGAATTGGGGCTCTGCACCAGGCGCTTCTTGTGTTTCCTCTTCTCTTCTGGAGAGGCATGAAGGAGATCCTTTGCGAGAGGCATGTTCTCCTGGGGAGGTCATCACTGCCGGAAAGGGACGTGGATGGTTTGATGTTAGTGCTTTTGTTCCTTTTGAATTTCACTGTGTTTGCTGTAGTAAGATTTGTCTGTTAATACTTCCTGAATGACGGACTTTGGTTGAAGGCCTGTGTTCAAGGGCTCAATGGGCAGAGGCATCCTAGATCTCTGTCAGGGAGTTGAAGTAGCTCCTATCCTGGTGGTCCAGCCGACTGGGTGGAAAGAGGCTGGGTCGGGGCACGGAGGCGGCATTTAATGTTAGTGCAGAATTCTTAGGATTCATATGCTGAGCGGTTCTTATTCTGTCTTGATCCACAAAACACAGTGAAATAAAAACCAGAGGGCTTTGGAGTGAAGCTTTTTTTCCCCCTCTCTCTATATATTGGTTTGGCCAAAAAGTTCGTTTGGGTTTTTCCATAAGATGTTACAAAAAACCCAAACGGACTTTATGGCCAAACCAATCTTTTCCCTGAAGTATTGTTGATTTACAGTGTTGTGTTCATCTTAGATCTACAGCACAGGGATTCAGTTATATATTCTTTTTCAGATTCTTTTCCTTTTTTAGGTTCTTATAAAATATTGAGTAGAGTTCCCTGTGCTATATGTAGGTCCTTGTTGGTTATCTATTTTATATATAGTAGTGTGTATCTGTTAATCCCAAACCCCTAATTTATTCCTTCCCCTCCCCGCTTTCCCCTTTGGTAACCCTAAATTCGTTTTCTATGTCTGTGGGTCTATTTCTGTCCTGCAAATAAGTTCATTTGTATCTTTTTTTTAAAAGATTCCACATGTGAGTGATACCATATGATATTTGTCTTTCTCCGTCTGGCTTTGTTCACTTAGTATGATAATCTCTAGGTCCACCCATGTTGCTGCAGATTGTATTATTTCATTCTTTTTTATGGCTGAAGCCTATCACATAAACTGAAGTGCCTCAGTGAACCTCCATGGGCTTCAAATCTAATCACCGTCCCTGCATCCCACACACTGGGCCAGCGATGAACTTGCTGGGTGTCACAGAGCATTTTCCCCAGCACCATCCTGTCTGCTCATGTATAAGAATTGTAGCCTGGCAAAATCCCCTTCCTTTTTTTTTTTAGAGCTCTGCCCTCTGCCTGTACAATGCAGTCTAGATGCTTTCTTTAGTGTCATAATATATGTTGTTAATTTTAAAGGTGAATAAAATGTTGAAATATTACATTGCTCTGAGAAAAATAACTGAAACTAATCATGAAAAGAGACCATCTTTTATTTATGCTGGTTGACAAACTGAACTGGAAAACGTCAAACTTAAATTGTGGCTAGCATAAACAGAGAGAGGGAAAATGTAACCTTAGTGATGGGTTCAAAACCTTTTAAAATAAATATTTCCAATAGTATCCCTAATACAACCTGATTTATTTAACAGGGAGTGTTGAATTTAATCTCTCCTCTACATATCACAATTATAGTAGTTTTAGACTTGTTATCCAATCATGTAATGGCAAATAGCTTTAGAAAAAATACAGTAAACACCAAGGGGGGAAAGCGGGGGTTGGGAGGGGTGGTGGTGGGATGAATTGGGAGATTGGGATTAACATATATACATTAATATGTATAAAATAGCTAACTAATAAGAACCTGCTGTATAAAAAATAAACTAAAAATCAAATTAAAAAAAGAAAAATACAGTAATAGCAACACCCAGCAATCACTTGAATAAGTAAGCCTCTTAAAATTATACCTTTTTTTTTTCCAAATGGAGATACTTTCAAGGACTTGTCTTTGAAAGTAGAGACATACTCAGTTTTTTAAAAAAACAAGCTTATCTCTTTACCAAATGTAGATTTAGTCCTACCCATGACAGTTGGCTTAATAGAAGTCAGTTGCATGCTGGGATGTTTTTATTTTTTAAATGATACCCTAAAACTCTGACTGCTTATAATTTGGAGCATACTTGCTTTTCATTGTATACCAGTTAAATCTGTGGTAATTTTAAGATGAACGTGATTTTAGTGTGATGATTGGGGATTATGAGGTTTGTTTATGTAGCTGATTGAATTGTTTTCCCAATAAGCCGCTTTATACAAAAAAAATCAAAGAGCTGTATATTTCGCTCATTTTAAAAATCTGCTTTTCCCTGTTTATGTTTTAAGCCAGTTAAATGCCTTTCTGAACAAGAGTGGGTAAAGCAAGTGAATAAGTGCTTTTCAAAACTTCCTGAATACATTTAATTCGTATTGATGAGATGTATGTGAATCCACGATGGAGAGCCCATCATTAGCTTTAGGGGGCAGACGTGGTTAATTAATTAATATCATACCTTTTTGTTTTACCCACATAAATTCCCCCTGAGGCCAGAAGTTTGTTAATCTCTACAGAATGCAGTATATGGCGATAAATACAGAAAGTGCATTTTCATGTTTCCCAATGAAGGGGGATTTATGTGGCATTAGAGTGGCCCTGAATGTCCTGTATGAGGCTTGTGTCCATAGCATCGTAGGCATTGCCTAAGTAAGTAGTTATGTGTTGTCAAGCCTTTCTCGCTCCCCACGCCCTCCTACCAGTCTTGTTTCACTTGGCTTTTTCAAAGGAGACACCGTGAATACCTATTTCCTTTGCCATGAGTCAGGGTGGTGGTGGACCAATCTCTTAGCATCTCTGGGACTCCTGTGGGCTAATGCTATGAGGTGATAGGAAGCCTGTTAACTCCAGGAGGTGCGAAACAAGGGGAGGTCTTTTCACTGCTGACCCAGTGTTCTGTAGCTTGTTTCTAACTAATTAATTTTAGGTAGCAACTTCTGTATTCCATATGATGTCTTAGTCCGTTTGGGCTGCCATAATGAAATAGCACACATTGGGTAGCTTATAAGCACAGAAATTTATTTCTCACAGTTTTGGAGGCTGGAAGTCTGAGATCAGGGTGCCAGCATAGTTGGGTGAGGGCCCTCTTCTGGGTCACAGCTTCTCATTGTGTCCTCATATGGCAGGAGGGGCTGGCTCTGAGTTCCATGGGATCTTTTTTGATAAGGGTGCTAATTCCATTCATGAGGGCTCCACCCTCATGACCTAATCACCTCCCAAAGCCCCCACCTCCTAACACCATCGCATTGGGCATTAGGGTTCTGACATGTGAATTTGAGGGGGGACACAGACATTCAGACCATAGCATATGAAAAATTGTGAACAGAGGAGAGAAAATTTTGAATGCTAGAAATTATGCTTGAATGTGTTTCAACACTGAAGGCATTTTTGTTTACTGCATCATCCGTAGGGTGTTTGGTATAAGCCGTGCATCACTGCTATTTTTATTAGCTTTCACAGTACGATAGGATATTGAAGGAGAAAGCAGGAAATCTACAGGAGAAGAGTGTGAAGAGTGAAGAAACACCATCTTGCAGTAGGGCAGGTGTATGTGTTAAGAAGAAATAGCCTGAGATAATTCCTATATTTCCATGAATACTGTAAATTACTGTTTGATGAGTGTCTGTGCTCCAATTCATTTTAATACCCAAAATGTATTTAACTATATTGTAAGAACACATTGGTAGATGGGAACTTAGACTTTTTTTAGAGGTTCATAGATGGCTTTAATCCTTCTTGAAATTCCCCCTTGTGCGAGCATAACTCCATTGGTTGAACATAACTTATTGTTATTCTGGGGAGAGAAGTTTATGACATAAATGATCATTTTAGGTATGTAAGTAGCTTTTACTTTTTCTCGTGATCTTATTCAGTAATTTTGTATTAGTTATTGATGGGTTCTTATTAGGTGACTTTCTATACCCTCCTTCCATTGGGTGAATTTCTGATGAATGTTTACTGGATTTTTATTCATATTACATGGCTAGAACTTAGCATGTGTGTCGTGCATGAGTCAAGTGTGATGGCTTTTAGTCTCGCCATTCTTAGCTTGGTAGTCTTATACTTCTTTTTTAAAAAATTTCTATAGTAAAGATATATGTATATATTTTTATTGAGGTATATAGTTAATTTACATTGTGTTAGTTTCAAGTGCACAGCAAAGTGATTCAGTTATACATATATTCTTTTTCAGATTCTTTTCCATTATAGGTTATTACAAGATACTGAGTATAGTTCTCTGTGTTATACAGTACGCCCTTGTTGTTTGCCTGTTTTACATACAATAGTGTGTATCTGTTAATCCCAAACTCCTCATTTATCCCCCACCCCACCCCATCCGCTTTAGTAACCATAAGTTTTCTGTGTCTGTGAATCTATTTCTGTTTTGTAAATAAGTTCATTTGTATCATTTTAAAGATTCCACAAATAACTGATATTATATGATATTTGTCTTTTTTGTCTGACTTCCCTTAGTATGATAATCTCTAGGTCTCTCCATGTTGCTGCAAATGGCATTACTTCATTCTTTTTTGTGGCAGAGTAGTATTCCATTCTCTCTCTTTATACCACATCTTCTTATTTATATATATATTTTTGGAGTGTCCCTTGGAATGATATGCCCTTTTAGATATAACTTGTATAGAAATTCTGCAAATCCAAACTCTAATTTAAATGTGACTCAACCATTAACAGTGCCAACTGTAGATACGTAGGTCGATAAGCACATGAACTGCCAATCAAACAAAGCTGGGGGCTTCCCTGGTGGCACAGTGGTTGAGAATCTGCCTGCTAATGCAGGGGACACGGGTTCAAGCCCTGGTCTGGGAAGATCCTACATGCCGCAGAGCAACTAGGCCCGTGAGCCACAACTACTGAGCCTGCGCGTCTGGAGCCTGTGCTCTGCAACAAGAGAGGCCATGACAGTGAGAGGCCCGCGCACCACGATGAAGAGTGGCCCCCGCTTGCCACAACTAGAGAAAGCCCTCGCACAGAAACGAAGACCCAACACAGCCAAAAACATAAATAAATAAATTAATTAATTAAAAGAAGGCTCAACATTAAAAAAAAAAAAAAAACAAAGTTGGATTTTCAGCTCTGTCAGAGGTAACAGTATTACCCTAAATGTTCAGTAGTCCTTTGCTTTAACCCCCTACCTGGAAACCTGGATCGTACATCCTGCTTGACAGTTCTGTGTGATGTTTTGCCACTTAGATAATTACCAGCAAAGTACCAAAAAATGAGAAACATTTTGAAGTTCTAGGTAAGCTGTCTGAAATTTGCAGGAATAATAGCTTTCTGCTCCTACCCTCAAGATCCCCAGAGGCTTCCAGCTTCTAGGAGGAAGGCGCTCTCATATTGAGCCCGCTGAATTTTGCAGTTCCTTCTTTTAACAAGAAATCTACCTCCCACCATTGATGGAAGCTGATTTTATAATCTCCTACATCTTTGCTTTCTTCAAGACAGTAAATAACCGAAGCCCTACCAGCTAGAGAAAAGAGAACACATAATTTAAATGGAAGAAAAAATGGTACCCAGTTTTTCTTGATTGATTGCAATGCATTCCACTTCAAGTCTGTGTCTTTGCCTCATTTTGTTGGGTTTTTTTTTTGTATGCAAAAGATTTGGTGTGAATTCTGCATTTAAATTATTTTATAAATCATTTCATTTGCTGACAATGACAGTGTCTTGAATTTAGTCAGTAAACGTTTATTGAGGATGCACAAAAGATGGGCCTACTGGTCAGTGCTGGGCATAGGTACATGAAGTCCTAAGTAGCTGACCTTCAGGGACTCATGGGGAACGCACTGAGTATGCATTTTCCTTGATTATTAGAGCTGCCAACATTTAGTTTTTAGAATATTCTGAAGTAACCTTATCCTTAGAGAAAAACCTTTATTTTTCAGCAAAAGCAAGTCTCCTTTCTGCGTCTGTGACTTTCCTGACAGACACAAATTCTTAGGTAGTAAAGTCATGGAATCATAAGTGCCAGATGGAACTTTCAAAATGGATCTTTGAATTTTCTTCTGTCACTCACCACACCTCCTTCATCTACCCTTTGACTCTATCTGGACAGAATCCACAATACTTGCCAGAAAGCGGCAAGTATTTTATATCTGAAATATCTGTTCAGTGGGAATTGGCTTGTCATTGAATCTCAGGTGTCAAAATAATTTTTTATGTCTTCTCTATTGGCATGATCTCAAAGTTCTTAACTGAGAAAATGAATTGAAATATGTAAATTGAAATGTTAATGTAAACATACTCATAATTGTAAATTACTTTTCTTTTTGCTGTGAATATTAAACAGGTGGTGGATTCAAGGGTAATATTCTAGAGACTGGAAAACATTTCCAGGTAGTCTGTAAATGCAGAAGTTAAGAACACTTTTTATTCAGTCGCTTTTTCATTCAATAACATTTAGTGATGGCTTCTCACCTCTAGACATTGCAGTGAATGTAGGGGAATAAAAGTTGGCATACGTGGCCACTGTCATGAGGAAGCTTACAGTTTTGTGATTTTTTTTTTTTTTTTTTTTTTTGCTGTGCCATGTGGCTTGCGGGATCTTAGTTCCCCAACCAGGGATTGAACACATGTTCTTGGCAGTGAAGGCACGGAGTCATAACCACTGGACCGCCAGAAAATTCCCTTGTGTTGTGTTTTTTAATGCCCAAGAGTCTAGTTAATTTTTAAAGTAGCTTATGGGTGCTGTAAAAATGTATCCTCTCTACTCTAAATGATACAGGTTGAAAGCTCTAACTTACCCCTCCTTGAGATTTGGGGTCCACTTGGTATCTTCTTTGAGGGGTCTTGATTCAGAAGCCCATGCATCCTCTCCACAATTCTGACTGGTTGGTAAAGGATTAGGTTTTACTGTTAGATCTCTTTCTCTCCACCCCAGTCCATATGCATTGACTTTTCCTCTTTGTACAGTGTTTGCAAAAAAGCAGAATAAACAATTCCAGAGAGTTGTCATTTAAATAAGAAGAGCTTTCCTACTTTTAGTCAAAGGCCCTGCCCAGTGTACTGAGGTCACTGTCTAGGCCTTCCTGATTCACCTTCTCCTGGTCATTGATAAGCAGTTGTTTCTGATCTGACATCCAACCTCCTGAGAGCAGCCCCCAAAGAGAAATTGCAGGGTAGTCTGATAAGATCAGATGTTGGGGGGGGGGTCCATGCAGTTTCTGATCTTGGCGTTAGCAGTCAGATTCTTTGTCTTGCTTGGTTTTATGGTTTCTATCCACTGTAGGGTTGCTTCTCAAAGTGGTTCCTGGATGTTAACCCTGAATAATCTGAATTGGGGCACAGTTCCTTCCAAGTAGAGATTGTGGCGTGAACTACTTATTGTCTGGTTTTTCAAACAGTTGGAAAAGTTTGGGTTTGGCTACTGCAGTTGGAACATTGATGCTCTCTAAGCAGATGTGAAGATAACAGAGTTATGAAATCATCGACGTAACAAGGGGTCTAAGAGAATGATAGAGCATTGAGCTACTTCCCCATCATCCTTTAAGGCTGAGCACCAGGTTCATTAAAATAGTCTTTAGGGCAAAAGGTAGGGTATAGATGTGCCACCACTTGAACAGGCAGGTGCTAACTTTTCGTGTGTCATGTGTATGTGTATTTGAGGTGGGAATGTGAAATAAGCCTTGATGTTCAACACATACTTACCTTTACCCCAGTGTTCTTTTGTATTCTATGACTAGGAATTTTCTCAACCCTCCATTCATTCCAGCATCTTCTGAGGGACTCAGATGAGCCCATGTGCAAAAAGTTCTTCCTTCTTCTCCACAGCATCCTATCCTGCAACCATTTTCAAACACAACAACAATAAAACACCTAAAACTTCATTTACGAAATGGAGAGATTTTATTTCTAAAGACAAAGGGATGGCTATTATTACCCCTGATACAAGCAGGAAAAGAAAGGATATACCTGCTGTGTTTCAGACACTTGCTAGTTGCTCTATTAGCTCACCTCACGTTTGCCAGCGATGGTTACTGTGACAGAGTGGATCAGTGAATAGCATTGAAGTTTCCTTGTTTTGGTCTCTTTTTGCTTTATTATTATTTTTTTTCTTGGGACGTGGCAAGAAAGGGCTAGGAGTTTAGGAAAAATGCAGATGGGGCATGTATTTAAGAGGTAGAACAGAGTCTAAGGAACAATAACCAATCTAGAGTTACAAAATGAACTTTAACTTAGGAAAAGCCTTAGGAGTCCACAAATTTGTCCTTATATTTTATTTTGTAGAGGAGGAAATTTAGATGTAGGAAAATTCAGTGGTTCATCCAAGGTTGCACGCGGAGTTACTGGTAGAGAAAGGAAGTCTGAGGTTCTTTTCAGTATAAAAGTAACAAAAAGTAATGAAGATGGCAGGCAGCAGATTCTTTATCCTTTGAGCAGTCAACAAGAGAGAAAGAACTTAGCTTGAGTTTAAGTAATTTAAGATAGTTTTGATGGTAGAAACTCTTAATAGTGGAATAGGGTGCTTTGAGATATTATTTTGAGGAGATCTGCAATCTAAGATGTTTTTGGTTTGGTCCTTTCCTGAAAAGTGGGTGGGGAATGGTTGGAGGCCCTGTGAGTATCCTTTATTTGCTATGGTATTCTGTGATGGTCCCGTAGTTCAGAGAATGGTAATGTTGGTAATGAAATATTGATGATGTTAATCTCTCTCTTGACCCCCTGGTCTTGACCTTCTCCAGTATGAGGAGCCACGATGAGGACTGTGGAACCACCAGCTAGATGGGCTGTACTGGAATTGTGTTCTTTTGATCTGTACGTGCCCAGGATGTGCAGGTTGATAACAGACCTGCGATTCACGTATTACTATAATTGTTAAAGACCTAATAAAGTCAGCAGTTTTGTATTTATTGATGAAAACTTCTAATGTAGAAATATTATAGGATCTGTAATAGATTTGCAATCGACCTTTGTAGTTAATGTTCGACTTTGTTTTGAGTTGGATAATGAGATATATTCTCTAGCATATTTGCTAGCATCGGTAAGTCAATTGGGAAAAACAACAGTGAGGGAATCTAAACCAATCAGGAAGAGGGGGATCCAGGAGAATGATCATTCTACGTGGGTCAACGTCAGCCTAATACACTTTTCCCAGTCAGACTTCTTCTTGCCTCCTCTTTCAAGTAGACATATATAAATGCAAAAAAATTATGATGCAAAAGATGGGGGAACTGTTGCCGATATATGGAAATATGTATATGTTGGTTGTGATTCCTTTGAAAAATGTTTCTGAACATACCCAGTGGGGGGGTGCCCAGCCTTCAGTGATCAGGCAGCAGTGCACTTGAACAAGGCTCTTAATTTTTCTTTCTGAGCCGTTACTCCACGATGTAGTATATATACCAAGAGAACATCTCACTTTTTCATCAGCAGTATACTCTGCATGAGTGCAAGGACTCTGAGGAATAGTTAAGATTTAAATATTCCCAGCGGGGAAGGAGGGAGTTTGGATAAAAGAATATCTTTCTCTTTCTCTCAAGATTTTATCATTAGAGAAGATCATTTGGCTTGCTCATGAAAGCTGCCGTTAGTGCTTCAGCACAGAAGGTCGCAAGTTTTTTGCCTCATAGAGTCTGTTGTTTTCACCTGATATTTAATTCCCTGGTATCATAAAATGAATTTGAATCCTAGATTTTTTCAGAGGTTTAGGAGTTCTCCTGCTAGTGTGAGGTCACCATTTGTCCTGTTACTCTGAAGTAAGGGATTGAGAAGATAAATACCATGAATTCTTGCAGATGAGCAGTAACCTCATGGAAATCACTTTAGCACAAGGTCCCCATGGCAATTTCCTACAGAAAATGACTTCCTTTCATTGAAAAGGCATTAGGTTTGAGGTTCTGTGAATTTCAAGTTCTAATGTTGCCAATGCTCTGTTGATTTACTTAGGGTACCGGTAGAAATCTTTCGGATGTATGTGCAGAAATCCAACTCCAACTGGTTCAAGCCACAATAAAGGAGAGATGTGTTGTCTCATGTAATTGAAAGGTCCAGGGTAGGTTTAAATTCAATCATGGCTCTTTCCAAGGATCCAAATGATGCCATTTAGGCTGATCCCATTGTTTCTTGGCTCTGTTTTCGTCTTGGTTGGCTACATATGCAGATAGGTTTTTTGCTGTGAGGTGACAAGATGGGCACCTGCAGCTCCAGGCCCACATTCTACTAGCTTTGAGACTGGCAGAAAGAGATTTCTCCTTCCTAAGAGTTCCACTGCTGGGATCCAGTCTCATTGTGCCAGCGGGGGTCATGTTGCTAGGAAGAGGGAAGGTCCTGGTCATATGTGTGACCCCTGCCCCTGAGAGGGGAGGAAGGGCGGAATCACCCCTACCCAAATCACCTGGACTGAGAGTCTGGGAGGAGAAAGTCCCTCCAAAGAGGAATATCAAGATGTCTCACCAGAAGGGGCAGTGATGACTGGGCTGTCCAAACAACAGATTGCCACTCCCTTCAGCTTAAATGTTACTATCCATTTACATTCATGCACAAGGTGGTATTTAGAAATTTAGAAAAAATCGTCTTTCCGCATTTAGTGCTTCCAGTCTGATCCCACAAGTTCCAATGGAGACTCCCTTTTTCAAAGACGTTTATAGCAAAGGCTTTAAAGTATGTTTCTCTCATAAAAACCAATGGATTCATGGTTTTATTTAAAAGTTTTAAAATTTTATTTATTATTTTATTTAAAAATAAATGATTTTTAATCATTTATTTTTAAAACATTTATTGAAGTATAGTTGATTTACAGTGTGCCTATTTCTGTTGTACAGCTCAGTGATTCAGTTATACATATATGTATTCTTTTCCTATTATGGTTTATCACAGGATATTGAATATAGTTCCCCGTGCTGTACAGTAGGACCTTGTTGTTTATCCATTCCATATATATAGTAGTTTGTGTCTGCTAATTCCAAACTCCCAATCCTTCCCTTCCCCGTGCCCCTCCTCCCAACCATAAGTCTGTTCTCTGTATCTGTGGATTTGTTTCTGTTGTGTAGATATGTTCATTTCTGTCGTATTTTAGATAACACAGGTAAGTGACGTCGTATGGTGTTTGTCTTTCTCTTTCTGACTTCGCTTCGTACGATAATCTCTAGGTCCTTCCGTGTTGCTGCAAACGGCATTATTTCATTCTTTTTAATGGCTGAGTAATATTCCATTGTATATGTGTACCACATCTACTTTATCCATTTATCTGTCAATGGTCATTTAGGTTGTTTCCATGTCTTGGCTATTGTAAATAGTGCTGCTGTGAACATTGGGGTGCGTGTATCTTTGGAGTATATGTATTGGGGTGCGAATTATAGTTTTTCTGGGTATATGCCCAGGAGTGGGATTGCTGGATCATATAATCATTCATTGTTTCGTGTTTTATCGGTTCTTGTGAAAGGTAACTTGTTTGTATTACAATTGGCCTCTTTGGAGGCCCCTTTGGTTCTGTTGGAATGCCTCTCTTTGGACTTTGGAGATTGTCAGTGCAGAGCTCACCATGCACTGAGCAGCTGCATGAGACAATCTCTACATAAGCTTCCACAGGCAAGCAGGTACCTGTTAATGTGGAAATAAAATTCAGCTCTATTTCCCTATTTGTCAGGGTCCTGGAACAGTAAGGATGTAGGGTTAGCACGTGTACGGAAAAGTTCATTTCCATTCAAACCTAAAAATAGATGGAGATCACAGAGCTGTCAAAAACAAGGCTTCTATAAATTTAGACTCAAGTTTGATGTCAGTTGAGGAGTTTTAAATAATGTATCAAAGTGGGAAGAGAAACTCAACAGAGATAATGTTGTGAAAGGGCAGCGGTGATGAGAAAATCTGTAGATGAATTTTAATTTGGGAAATCTCTGTCTCTTCATAGACTCTAAACAGGTTTATCAGTCCACAGTTGTTGAACATTTCCTTTGACTGCAGAAGTGGCTTCAGTCTGAAGTCACCCTGTGCCATGAGTGCTTTAATCTGTTTTCTTTCTTTGTCCTACTGCTTTGTCACTCTAGTTGACCCCCTCTATGCCAGCAGCATTGTAGCATTGCCAGTCCTATTCATTTTTAGGCAGGCATATTTGCTTTTTGGACAACAGCATCGTTTCTGAAATATTTGAATCCTCAAGTAACATTGATAACTTCTTACTCATTTTGAAGGTAACTGAAACTTCAATTACTTTCATAATTTTTTGACTTGGTTTGCACCCTTTGTCTTACTCTGTTTGATTTGGTTTTTACTCAGAAATAGGAGTACACATGGTGATTTTTTACTTTTTAAATGCTGTTTGTTTTTAACAGTTTGATGGTGATTCAGTGACCATTAGCTTAATTTATAAATTCAGCCAAGCAATGGGTAATCTAAAACATTTGGTTGTCAATTTTAATGGGAGGTGAATAAAAAGTTTTGTCCTTGTTATTACCCTATTTCTTGCGGGCCTATATATTATTGTGCAAGTGATTATTGGTACTAATTGAAAGATATCTTTTCAAATTTTGTCGAGTACTGGCACTCGTTTAATTGTTGCTCTTGTCTCTTTTTTATTTCAATTTGGAAGAAAAGATCTTTCAATGATTCATAATTTATTATAAACAGTTCTACAACCATTGTCTTTCCTGATTTTTTCTGAGATTGTTTCAGAAGAAGGGAGGAGAGAAAGCCCTCAAAATGATTAAATAGCCCAGGAAGAGTAAGTATTTGAGCTCCTGAAAAAAATAATTGTTTCTGTAAAATCAGCTTTTGAGGTACAGCTCCACTTTTCTTGTCATTTCCTTTGGCTGTGGCGTTTGAAATTACACAGACTTCCATGTTCAGAGCGCCACCCTCCCTCTCTGGCCCATTCATTGCGGAAGGGCTCCTGTCAGGGGTAATTTTTAATAAAAGACATACTTATGGTAACTACAGCGTGAAGGAAACGTTAGGAAAGGACCCCACTCAGATGCCATGGAACCTTGGAGGTGCTTCTGGTAGCTTGGAAGTTTCTTTATGTTCAACAGCACAAGAGACTTTCTGGGGTTGATTCGAAAAGGAGCTCCGATCACAGCTTAATAAGCTGGCTCTTGCTGGCCATTGTAGATGAGTCTGAAGTGCTCTGTACCCCGGGGGGAACACACAAAAGAGAGACATTCTACAGAACAATGACCCCTTCACAGGGTATTGCCATAACTGGACAGAGGTGGGTGGAACCTATGGCAGTTGTGGGGTGGGGGAATGATTGTTTTGAAAGGGAAGCTACTGCTGGTTATGCTAAAAGCAAAGATAGAAAATAGAAAGCGTCCAAGGTATCTTAGCTGAGTTTTAAAGTTGCAAGTTACACTGTAAACTAACCTATGGAAAGGCTGAGCAAAGAATTCGCAGATTTACATAATGTTCCCCAAATCTTGACTATAATCCATGATGCTTATGGGTCTTTGCAGAATCTGATTAGAATCACACAAAGGTGATACATAGTTTGGGAAAGTCCATTTATTTCAAAAGAGAAATAACTGTTTGGGGTTGTGTTTCAGTCAGTATTTCACTAAATCATCTTTTGCCAAGATATCTTCAATATGAACTGGGGTGATATTTTCATGGTTTTTACTTCCCCTCATCAGTAATCACCCAGAGAATCCCAGGCAGGAAATTCCTTCTTTCTTTATTCATAAGAAATCTAGTTTTTGCTCGTAATACAGTCTTTTTATTCTTTTTTAAAAACATCTTTATTGGAGTATAATTGCTTTACAATGGTGTGTCAGTTTCTGCTTTATAACAAAGTGAATCAGTTACACATATACATATGTCTCCATATCTCTTCCCTCTTGTGTCTCCCTCCCTCCCTATCCCACCCCTCTAGGTGGTCACAAAGCACCTCGTTGATCTCCCTGTGCTATGCGGCTGCTTCCCACTAGCTATCTATTTTACGTTTGGTAGTGTATATATGTCCATGCCACTCTCTCACTTTGCCCCAGCTTACCCTTCCCCCTCCCCATATCCTCAAGTCCATTCTCTAGTAGGTCTGCATCTTTATTCCTGTCTTGCCCCTAGGTTCTTCTGACCATTTTTTTCTTTGCTTTTTTTTTTTTTTAGATTCCATATATGTGTTAGCATATGGTATTTTTCTTTCTGACTTACTTCACTCTGTATGACACACTCTAAGTCCATCCACCTCACTACAAATAACTCAGTTTCGTTCGTTTTTATGGCTGAGTAGTATTCCATTGTGTGTATATATATATATATATATATATATATATATATATATATATATATATATATATATACACGCCACATCTTCTTTATCCATTCATCTGTTGAAGGACACTTAGGTTGCTTCCATGTCCTGGCGGTTGTAAATAGAGCTGCAATGAATATTTTGGTACATGACTCTTTCTGAATTATGGTTTTCTCAGGATATATGCCCAGTAGTGGGATTGCTGGGTCGTATTGTAGTTCTATTTTCAGTTTTTTAAGGAACCTCCATACTGTTCTCCATAGTGACTGTACCAATTCACATTCCCACCAACAGTGCAGAGGGTTCCCTTTTCTCTACACCTTCTCCAGCATTTATTGTTTGTAGATTTTTTGATGATCACCATTCTGACAGGTGTGAGGTGATACCTCATTGGACTTCTGATTTGCATTTCTCTAACGATTAGAGATGTTGAGCATCCTTTCATGTGTTTGTTGGCAATCTGTATATCTTCTTTGGAGAAATGTCTATTGAGGTCTTCTGCCCAGTTTTGGATTGGGTTGTTTGTCTTTTTGATACTGAGCTGCATGAGTTGCTTGTATGTTTTGGAGATTAATCCTTTGTCAGTTGCTTCACTTGCAAATATTTTCTCCCATTCTCAGGGTTGTCTTTTGGTCTTGTTTATGGTTTCCTTTGCTGTGCAAAAGCTTTGAGGTTTCATTAGGTCCCATCTGTTTATTTTTGTTTTTATTTCCATTTCTCTAGGAGGTGGGTCAAAAAGGATCTTGCTGTGAGTTATGTCATAGAGTGTTCTGCCTATGTTTTCCTCTAAGAGTTTGATGGTGTCTGGCATTATATTTAGGTCTTTAATCCATTTTGAGTTTATTTTTGTGTATGGTGTTAGGGAGTGTTCTAATTTCATACTTTTACATGTATCTGTCCAGTTTTCCCAGCACCACTTATTGAAGAGGCTGTCTTTTCTCCACTGTATATTCTTGCTTCCTTTATCAAAGATAAGGTGACCATATGTGCGTGGGTTTATCTCTGGGCTTTCTATCCTGTTACATTGATCTATATTTCTGTTTTTGTGCCAGTACCATACTGTCTTGATGACTGTAGCTTTGTAGTAATATCTGAAGTCAGGGAGCCTCATTCCTCCAGCTCCGTTTTTCGTTTTCAAGATTGCTTTGGCTATTCGGGGTCTTTTGTGTTTCCATACAAATTGTGAAATTTTTTGTTCTAGTTCTGTGAAAAATGCCAGTGGTTGTTTCATAGGGATTGCATTGAATCTGTAGATTGCTTTGGGTAGTAGTCATTTTGACAATGTGATTCTTCCAATCCAAGAACATGGTATATCTCTCCATCTCTTTGTATCATCTTTAATTTCTTTCATCAGTGTCTTATCATTTTCTGCATAGAGGTCTTTTGTCTCCTTAGGTAGGTTTATTCCTAGGTATTTTAATTTTTTTTGTTGCAGTGGTAAATGGGAGTGTTTTCTTAATTTCACTTTCAGATTTTTCATCATTAGTGTATAGGAATGCAAGAGATTTCTGCACCTTAATTTTGTATCCTGCTACTTTACCAAATTCATTGATGAGCTCTAGTAGTTTTCTGGTAGCATCTTTAGGATTCTCTATGTATAGTATCATGTCATCTGCAAACAGTGACAGCTTTACTTCTTTTCCAATTTGGTTTCATTTTATTTCTTTTTCTTCTTTGATTGCTGTGGATAAAACTTCCAAAGTATGTTGAATAAGAGTGGTGAGAATGGGCAACCTTGTCTTGTTCCTGATCTTAGTGGAAATGCTTTCAGTTTTTCACCATTGAGGACGATGTTGGCTGTGGGTTTGTCATATATGGCCTTTATTATGTTGAGGAAAGTTCCCTCTATGTTACTTTCTGGAGGTTTTTTTATCATAAATGGGTGTTGAATTTTGTCAAAAGCTGTCTCTGCATCTATTGAGATGATCATATGGTTTTCTTCCTTCAATTTGTGAATATGGTGTATCACAGATATTAATTTGCATATATTGAAGAATCCTTGCATTCCTGGGGTAAATCCCACTTGATCATGGTGTATGATCCTTTTAACGTGCTATTGGATTCTGTTTGCTAGTATTTGGTTGAGGATTTTTGCATCTGTGTTCATCAGTGATATTGGCTTGTAGTTTTCATTCTTTGTGACATCTTTGTCTGGTTTTGGTATCAGAGTGATGATGGTGGCCTCGTAGAATGAATTTGGGAGTGTTCCTCCCTCTGCTATTTTTGGAAGAGTTTGAGAAGGATAGGTGTTAGCTCTTCTGTAAATGTTTGATAGCATTCACCTGTGAAGCCATCTGGTCCTGGACTTTTGTTTGTTGGAAGATTATTAATCAAAGTTTCAGTTTCAGTGCTTGTGATTGGTCTGTTCATATTTTCTATTTCTTCCTGATTCAGTCTCAGAAGGTTGTGCATTTCTAAGAATTCGTCCATTTCTTCCAGGTTGTCCATTGTATTGGCATATAGTTGCTTGTAGTAATCTCTCATGATCCTTTGTATTTCTCCAGTGTCAGTTGTTACTTCTTCTTTTTCATTTCTAATTCTATTGATTTGAGCCTTCTCCCTTTTTTTCTTGATGAGTCTGGCTCATGGTTTATCAATTTTGTTTGTCAAAGAACCAGCTTTTAGTTTTATTGATCTTTGCTATCGTTTCCTTCATTTCTTTTTCGTTTATTTGTGATCTGATCTTTATGATTTCCTTCCTTCTGCTAACTTCGGAGTTTTTTTGTTTTTCTTTCTCTGATTGCTTTAGGTGTAAGGTTAGGTTGTTTATTTGAGATGTTTCTTGTTTCTTGAGGTAGGATTGTATTGCTCTAAACTTCGCTCTTAGAACTGCTTTTGCTGCATCCCATAGGTTTTGGGTCACTGTGTTTTCATTGTCATTTGTTTCTAGGTATTTTTTGATTTCCTCTTTGATTTCTTCAGTGATCTCTTGGTTATTAAGTAGTGTGCTGTTTAGCCTCCATGTGTTTGTTATTTCTTATAGATTTTTTCTTGTGATTGATATCTAGTTTCATAGCATTGTGGTCGGAAAAAATATTTGATACGATTTCAGTTTTCTTAAATTTACCAAGGCTTGATTTGTGACCCAAGATATGATCTACCCTGGAAAATGTTCCATGAGCACTTGAGAAGAAAGTGTATTCTGTTGTTTTTGGATGTAATGTCCTATAAATATCAATTAAGTCCATTTTGTTTAATGTATCATTTAAAGCTTGTGTTTCCTTTTTAATTTTCATTTTGGATGATCTGTCCATTGGTGAAAGTGGGGTGTTAAAGTCCCCTATTATGAATGTGTTACTGTCGATTTTCCCTTTTCTGGCTGTTACTATTTGCCTTACGTATTGAGGTGCTCCTATGTTGGGTGCATAAATATTTACAGTTGTTATATCTTCTTCTTGGATTGATATCTTGATCATTATGTAGTGTCCTTCTTTGTCTCTTGTAATAGTGTTTGTTTTAAAGTCTATTTTGTCTGATATGAGAATTGTTACTCCAGCTTTGTTTTGATTTCCATTTGCATGGAATATCTTTTTCCATCCCCTCACTTTCAATCTGTATGTGTTCCTAGGTCTGAAGTGGGTCTCTTGTAGACAGCATATATACGGGTCTTGTTTTTGTATCCACTCAGCCAGTCTGTGTGTTTTGGTTGGAGCATTTAATCCATTTACATTTAAGGTAATTATCGATATGTATGTTCCTATTACCATTTTGTTAATTGTTTTGGGTTTGTTATTGTAGGTCTTTTCCTTGTCTTGTGTTTCCTGCCTAGAGAAGTTCCTTTAGCATTTGTTGTAAAGCTGGTTTGGTGGTGCTGAATTCTGTTAGCTTTTGCTTCTCTGTAAAGCTTTTAATTTCTCCGTGAAATCGGAATGGGATCCTTGCTGGATAGAGTAATCTTGGTTATAGGTTGTTCTCCTTCTTCACTTTAAATATGTACTGCCACTCCCTTCTGGCTTGCAGAGTTTCTGCCGCAAGATCAGCTGTTAACCGTATAGGGATTCCCTTATGTGTCATTTGTTCTTTTTCCCTTGCTGCTTTTAATATTTGTTCTTTGTATTTAATTTTTGATAGTTTGATTAATATGTGTCCTGGCGTGTTTCTCCTTGCATTTATCTTATATAGGATCCTTGGATTTATCCTGTATGGGACTCTCTGTGCTTCCTGGACTTAACTATTTCCTTTCCCATATTAGGGAAGTTTTCAACTATAGTCTCTTCAAATATTTTCTCAGTCCCTTTCTTTTTCTCTTCTTCTTGTGGGACCCCTGTAATTTGAATGTTGGTGCTTTTAATGTTGTCCCAGAGGTCTCTGAGACTGTCCTCAGTTCTTTTCATTCTTTTTTCTTTATTCTGCTCTGCAGTAGTTATTTCCACTATTTTATCTTCCAGGTCACTTATCCGTTCTTCTGCCTCAGTTATTCTGCTATTGATCCCTTCTAGAGAATTTTTAATTTCATTTATTGTTGTTCATCACTGTTTGTGTGCTCTTTGGTTCTTCTAGGTCTTTGTTAAACATTTCTTGTATTTTCTCCATTCTATTTCCAGGATTTTGGATCATCTTTAGTATCATTATTCTGAATTCTTTTTCAGGTAGACTGCCTATTTCCTCTTCATTTGTTTGGTCTAGTGGGTTTTTACCTGCTCCTTCATCTGCTGCATATTTCTGTCTTCTCATTTTGCTCAACTTACTGTGTTTGGGGTCTCCTTTTTGCAGGCTGCAGGCTCGTAGTTCCTGTTGTTTTTGGTGTCTGCCCCCAGTGGCTGAGGTTGGTTCAGTGGGTTGTGTAGGCTTCCTGGTGGAGGGGACTACTGCCTGTATTCTGATGGATGAGCCCTGATCGTGTCTTTCTGGTGGGCAGGTCCACGTCTGGTGGTGTTTTTTGGTGTGTCTGTGACCTTATTATGATTTTAGGCAGCCTCCCTGCTAATGGATGGGGTTGTGTTCCTGTCTTGCTAGTTGTTTGGCATGGGGTGTTCAGCAATGTAGCTTGCTGGTCGTTGAGTGGAGCTGGGTCTTGGCGTTGAGATGGAGATCTCTAGGGGATTTTCACCGTTTGACATTACGTAGTTCTGGGAGGTCTCTTGTGGACCAGTGTCCTGAACTTGGCTCTCCCACCTCAGTGGCACAGCCCTGATGCCTGTTTGGAGCACCAAGAGCCTGTCCTCCACATGTCTCAGAATAAAATGGAGGAAAAAAAGGAAGAGAAAGTAAAATAAAATAAAGTTATTAAAATAAAAAATAATTGTTAAGAAAAAAACTTTAAAAAACCCTAAAAGAACGGATAGACAGAACCCTAGGACAAATGGTAAAAGCAAAGCTATACAGACAAAATCACACACAGAAGCATACACATACACACTCACAAAAAGAGAAAAAGGGGAAAAAAAAAAATATATATATATATATATTATTGCTCCGAAAGTCCACCTCTTCAATTTGGGATGATTCATTGTCTGTTCAGGTATTCCACAGGTGCAGGGCACATCAAGTTGACTGTGGAGATTTAATCCGCTGCTCCTTGAGGCTGCTGGGAGGGATTTCCCTTTGTCTTCTTTGTTCGCACAGCTCCTGGGGCTCAGCTTTGGATTTGGCCCCGCCTCTGCGGGTAGGTCGCCTGAAGGCGTCTGTTCTTTGCTCAGACACGACGGGGTTAAAGGAGCAGCTGATTCGGGGGCTCTGGCTCACTCAGGCCGGGGGGAGGGAGGGGTATGGATGCGAGGAGAGCCTGTGGCAGCAGAGGCCAGCGTGACGTTGCAGCAGCCTGAGGCGCACCGTGTGTTCTCCCGGGGAGGTTGTCCCTCGGTCACGGGACCCTGGCAGTGGCGGCCAGCACAGGCTCCCGGAAGGGCGGTGTGGATAGTGACCTGTGCTCGCACACAGGCTTCTTGGTGGCGGCAGCAGCAGCCTTAGCGTCTCGTGCCCGTGTCTGGGGTCCGCGCTTTTAGCCGCGGCTGGTGCCCATCTCTGGAGCTCCTTTAAGAAGTTCTCTTAATCCCTTCTCGCGCACCAGGAAACAGAGGCAAGAAAAAGTCTCTTGCGTCTTCGGCAGCTCCCGACCTTTTCCCGGACTTCCTCCCGGCTATAGCTGTGGCGCACTCGTTCCTTCAGGCTGTGTTCATGCCGCCAGTCGTCTCCTTGGGATCTGACGGAAGCCGGAGCCTCAGCTTCCAGCCCCGCCCGCCCCAACGGGTGAGCAGACAAGCCCCTCGGGCTGGTGAGTGCCGGTTGGCACCGATCCTCTGTGCGGGAATCTCTCCACTTTGCCCTCCGCACCCCTGTGGCTGCTCTCTCTTCCGTGTGTCCAAAGCTTCCCCCGCTCCGCCACCCGCAGTCTCCGCCCACGAAGGGGCTTCCTAGTGTGTGGAAACCTTTCCTCCTTCACAGCTCCCTCCCACTGGTGCAGGTCCCGTCCCTATACTTTTGTCTCTGTTTATTCTTTTTTCTTTTGCGCTACCCAGGTACGTGGGGGAGATTCTTGCGTTTTGGGAGGTCTGAGGTCTTCTGCCAGCTCCAGTAGGTGTTCTGTAGGAGTTGTTCCACGTGTAGATGTATTTCTGATGCATTTGTGGGGAGGAGAGTGATCTCCGTGTCTTACTCTTCCGCCGTCTTGAAGCTCCTTCTGTAATATAGTCTTTTCACCTTTTGATTGCTAGGAAAGGATAGAAAAGGATGTTTTTATGTAACTGCATATTTGCCCTGAGAGGCATGTAAAGCAATAAAGGAATGAACCGAATTTTCATGATAATAAGACTTAGTAAGATTGAGTTGTGATACTATTTTAACATTGAGAGATTTCTAAAAAATCCCTTTTGGATTTTTAAAAGACATACAAAGATGGCTTGACATTGAATGTCCTCTTAGGTAATTTTTCTTTAATATGAAGATTTAAAAAGTTGTTGAATTAAACATCCTTCAAAGGGTATCAGAAACCAATGGAATTTAAAGTGTCAGTCTGTGGACAAAATTTTTGATGGGTACTTTTGGAAGGTTAATACTTTCTTTGTCCAAATCAAATGTGTTTTATGTATTTCTCATAGTGAATACCTTTTTACAATTTGTTTTATCCTTTGTGTCGCTTAATACCAGTGTCTGTTTTTTCTGGATAATATTGACCAGTGCAAAGTTCTTACAGTTGATGAGGTCTTTCATTGGTTCTCCATGCTGCTGAAACCGGGTATGACCTTGTTCATGACCTCTGTTCCCAGTCCAAGTTACCAGTTACGTGGATGTTAGTAATAGCCAACTATTATATGGTACTTCACAGTTTGCAAAGGCCTAGATTATTTCATCTAATTAGTCTTTATAATAATAGTATGACATAGGTAAGGGTAATTTTTTAATGAATAAGATAATTAAATCTCGTTGAAGTGGATTATTCCAAGGTTAACCAGCTAAGAAGTGGGAAAACTGCTCTGTTAACTCATGTTGGCTAGAGTTTTGTTGTTGTTTTTAAATTTGTACCTTCTAATTCATCCATTCATCTGTCACACATTTATGGGGCATCTATTATATTCTGGGTATGATGGCTGTCACAAGTGCAGCAAGAATGAGACATGGTCCTTGTCTTTGAAGAGTGTAGTCTAGGAAAAGAAAGGAAGTGTGATGAATTTGTGAATCGTGGTCCTGATGAGGAATTCCATCCATCTACTTCAAGATTTGCAGAGTAATTTATACTTTGACCCTGTGGAAATACATTTTTTTTAGGCAACTGTAACAGCCTTTCCTAATATGCCTCAAGTTGTACTGGGATAAATTGAACTGGATAGCAGACAGGGAACAGCTCTAGAGAAGTCTATTACATTAAAAGGTAGATTTGACAGATATACACTATAATATATAAAATAGATAACAGCAAGAACCTTCTGTATAGCACAGGGAAGTATGTTCAGTATCTTGTGATAACCTATAATGGAAAAGAAATCTGAAAAAGAACATATATCTCTCTCTCTGTATATATATAACTGAATCACTTTGCTGTACACCTGAAACATTGTAAATAACTATACTTCAATTAAAAAGTTTTTTTAAAAAAGAGAGAGACAAAGGCACAGCAGGAGGCCATGACAGTGCTCCCAGTGTGACTCATCCAGCCTTGTCTCTGCTCCTTTGGCACCCTGAGCTTTTTTCGGTCATGGTGCTGTAGTACACGTTTACTCTAGGACAGTCAGTTATCTACTTGTTCTTTCTTCCTGGTGGACTCTTAAGTGCTTTGAGGGTACTTGTCCAAGCATTTTCATAATACTTGGCTTGCCATGTCTGGCCTGTGTCCATACTTGTAGTGTACTTTATCCTCTCTACTCAGCCATTATCTTTCTTTTCCCATTTAAAAAAAAATAGTATCACATGGTTCCATAGTGTTTTAGAGTTTGTAGACATTCTCTCATTTAAATGTGTGTCATCTAATGTTTAGGGCTCTAACCTCAAGTGGATCCTGGCAGCCCTCCTCTGTTTCCTTAGGCAGCGTACTGTCCTTCCTCAAATCCTGTCTTCCTTTCTCACTCCCAGCTGCTACTTTACTTCTTATTCCACTGAGAAAACAGAAGCCCTTGGAAGAGAACTTCTGCATCCTCCCATCACTGAATCAGTCACCTTCCAGGAACCCCACCCTTGCTCCTACCTGAGGCCACTACCTCCACCTGTGCTCTCAACCCCGGGCGGAGATGCACTGACCCCATCTCTCCCTGAATTACAAGCCTTTTTTCTTTATTGGGTATTTTCAGGATTATTCCTATCAGTATATAAACATATGATAATATATTTCCCAAGCACATCAAGAACATTTTCTCTTAGATATCTTCATGGCTTGCCCTCTCACTTCATTCAGACAAATAGCATTTTATCAGAGAGGTCTTCCCTGTATAGCCATTTACAATATCGACTCCCATCATTTCTTCGCCCTAGCCTGCTTTCCTGAAATATTACAGAAGCCCCCAGATATTTCCTTCCTTAACTCTATATCCCCGTCCAGCTACTGTACCATTTCTCTGCTCCTCTTTTTAGCACAATTCAAGGGTTGTCTATTCCTGCTGGTCCACATCCTCTCCTCTCATTCTCTCCTAAATCCCCTCTGTTCTGGGTCTGATCCCCACTACTCCACTGAAATGACCTTTGGCAAGACCCCCAGTGAACACCATGTTGCCAACCGTGATGGTAATTCTAAGCCTTCATCTCACTCAGCTTCTGCATAGCGCTCTGCTTAGAAAACAGGAGTCTTTTTTCCTTTGTAGCTCGTTTATCTGACTTGGCTCCTGGTTTTCCTTCTCCCTTACAGCCCGTTCACTATAATTCTTCTTTATTGAATTCTCTCATCTGAACCTTCTGATGTCGGTGTGCACTAGGTTTAGGGTTCACTTTTTTTTTTTTTTTTTTTTTTTTTTTTTTGCGGTACGCGGGCCTCTCACCGCTGTGGCCTCTCCCGTTGTGGAGCACAGGCTCCAGACACGCAGGCCCAGTGGCCATGGCTCACGGGCCCAGCCTCTCCGCGGCATGTGGGATCCTCCCGGACCGGGGCACGAACCCGTGTCCCCTGCATCAGCAGGCAGACTCTCAACCACTGCGCCACCAGGGAAGCCCTAGGGTTCACTTTTAGATTCTCTAGTTGTAGTTTACCCATTCATTCCCCTCGACTAGTATCATGGTCTTTAAATACATTTTCATACTGTGGACTCCTAAGTATTTATCTTCAGCCATGGCATTTTTCCTCAATTCCAGAGTTGTATATCTAGCTGCCTACTTGAGACCTCATTTGGATGAAAGTCATCACAGACCTAATATGTCCAAACTTGCCTTCACAAGCCCCTCCCCTGCTGCAAACTGTTTTCCCCCAGTGCCCCCCATTTCAGGACATGGTACCAGCATTTAACCAGGTGTTCAAGCCTGAAACCTTAACATATTCTTTTTCTTCTCTATCTCCATCCCATATACTGTAAGCTCTACTTTTAAATTATATTCAAATTCTGACCACTTCCCAACACTTCCACAGGCAACACTCTAGTACAAACCACCATCTTCTTTTGCTTTGGCTACAGTGAGAACCTTTCAAATAGTGTTTGTGTTCTCAACATGGCAGACAGTGTGATTCTTTTAACATGGAAATAAGTTACCTCTCTCCTCTGCTCACAACCCTCTCTGGTTTTCATCTTTCTTACTTACTTATTATTGAACTATAGTTGATTTATAATATGGTATTAGTTTCATGTGTACAGCACAGTGATTCAGTTTTTGCTTATTATATTCCATATTGGTTATTACAAGATATTGGGTATAATTTCCTGTGCTATATAGTAAATTCTTGTTGCTTATCTATTTTGTGTGTAGTAGTTGGTATCTGTTAATTCCATACTCCTAATTTGTGCCTCCCCCACTCTCTCTCCCCTTTGGTAACCATAAGTTTGCTTTCTATGTCTGTGAGTCTGTTTTTGTATATAGATTTATTTGTATTATTTTTTAGATTCCACATATAAGTGATATCATATAGTATTTGTCTTTCTCTGACTTATTTCACTAAGCATAATATTTTCTTGGTCCATCCATGTTGCTGTAAATGACAATATTTCATTCTTTTTTAAAAAATTTATTTATTTATTTTTGGCTGCATTGGGTCTTCGTTGCTGTGCATGGGCTTTATTTGCGGCGAGCGGGGGCTACTCTTTGTTGTGGTGTGCAGGCTTCTCATTGCAGTGGCTTCTCTCGTTGTGGAGCACGGGCTCTAGGCACGTGGGCTTCAGTAGTTGTGGCACACGGGCTTAGTAGTTGGGGCTCGCAGACTCTAGAGCGCAGGCTTAGTAGTTGTGGCGCACAGGCTTAGTTGCTCTGTGGCATGTGGGATCTTCCCGGACCAGGGCTTGAACCCATGTCCCTTGCATTGTCAGGCGGATGCTTAACCATTGCGCCATCAGGGAAATGCTTCATTCTTTTTTATGGCTAATATTCCAGTGTGTGTGTGTGTGTGTGTGTGCGCGCACGTGTGTGTGTGTGTGTGTGTGTGTGTGTATACATATTGTATGTAAATATGTGTATATATGTGTATATATATACATACACACACACACAACACCTTCTTAAGCCAGTTGTCTGTTGATGAGTGCTTGGGTTGTTTCCATGTCTTGGCTACTGTAAATACTACTGCTGTGAACATTGGGGTGCAGATATCTTTTTGAATTAGAGTTTTCATTTATTTCTTTATAGATACCCAGGAGTGGAATTGCTGGATCATATAGTAGTTCTATTTTTAGTTTTTTAAGGAACCTCCATACTGTTCTCCATAGTGCCTGTATCAAGTTACATTCTCACGAACAGTGCAAGAAGGTTCCCTTTCCTCCACACCCTCTCCAGCATTTATTTTTTGTAGACTTTTTGATGGTAGCCATTCTGACTGGTGTGTGATGATACCTCATTGTAGTTTTTATTTGCATTATTTTCTCTAATAATTAGTGATGTTGAGCACTTTTTCATATGCGTGTTAGCTATCTGTATGTCTTCTTTGGAAAAGTGTTTTTTTAGGTCTTCTGCCCATTTATGATGGGGTTGTTTGTTTCTTTGATACTGAGTTGTATAAGCTACTTGTATATTTTGGGTAGTAACCCCTTGTAGGTCTCATCATTTGCAAATATTTTCTCCCATTCCGTAGATTGTCTTTTCATTTTGTTGATGGTTTCCTTTACTGTGGAACATCATTTAAGTTTGATTAGGTCCCATTTTTTATTTTTGCTTTTATTTCTTGAGATAGTGATCTAAGAAAATACTGCTACGATTTATATCAAAGAATTTTTTGCTTATGTTTTCTTCTAGGAGTTTTATGATGTCTTGTCTTACATTTAGATCACTAATCCATTTTGAGTTTATTTTTGTATATGGTATTAGAGAATCTTGTAATTTCATTCTTTTACATGTAGTTGTTCAGCTTTTCCAGCACCACTTGTTGAAGGCTGTCTTTTCTCCGTTGTATATTCTTGCCTCCTTTGTCTTTGAGGTTAATTGACTATAGGTGTGTGGATTTATTTCTGGGCTCTCTGTTCTGTTCCATTGACCTATTTGTCTGTTTTTGTGCCAGTACACGCTGTTTTGATTACTATAGCTTTGTAGTGTAGTCTGAAGTCTGCAAGGGTTATACTTCCAGCTTTGTTCTTTTTTTCCCAGGATTGCTGTGGTAATTCTGAGTGTTTTGTGGTTTCACATAAATTCTAGGATTATTTGTTCTAGTTCTGTGAAAAATGTCATGGGTATTTTGATACGGATTGCATTAAAGCTGTAGATTGCTAGTATCATACTTGGACCAAACTCCAGAGTCCTTCCCATGACCTATAAGCCCCTCTGGATCCAGCCCTGCTAAGTTTCTGTCATTGTTTCTTCTACTCATCCCCCCAGCCCCTCACTCACCAGACCCTTTCCTAGTGCAGGGTTGCTGTGTTTGCTGCCCTTCTCTGCCTGGAATATTCCATGTGCTCACTCCCAAATTTATTCTGATCTTTGTTCATTGTCTTCTCGTCAGAGAGACTGATTCTGACCAGCCTCTAATATAATCCCCTTCATTACTCTTGATATCTTTGACCTTGTCCTTTCGTATTCTTGGCTCTTATCACTATCTGATGTTAAATTTTATAAACTATTCATTTACTTATTATTTATCTCTTCCTTGAGTATAAGCTCCATGGGTGCAAGAACTTGTTCTGCTATGTTGGTGGTCATGACTTGAATAAGTGAATTTACTTCTTACAAAAATAGGAATGATGAAATAACAATTATTAATCATCTTTTATATTCTGGGCACCCTTTCCTGTGCACTTTGTAAATATTAGATTCTTGATTAATTTAATCCCTTGCATGCAACAACCGTGTAAAGTAGGTGTTTTCTCATTTCATAGATGAAAATACTGACAGTCATAGTGACTAGTAAAAGGAGAGCTGGAGAGCTGGGATTTAAACTCTGAGTGAGTCTGGTCCAAAAGTAATGTTTTCTACTTAATTCATATTATTTAGTATTACAAATGATTAAATAATAGTTATGTATAGTGGGCAAGTTATTATTAATTATTATATAACTTACTATATTCTTACTCTGTAACTTATTATACTAACTCTTATAAAACTTGTTATTACATAACATTATTATATAACTTCCACCTAATAGATAAAGACACTGAGTTTCTAATTGGGCTCTAGGGGACTCTTTTTGCACAAACACAAGATTTCTGTAACAGATACTTTGTGTGTCTCACTTTATCTGGGTAACTTTTGTATTTTCCATCCATTATATTTGACCCCTTGAACTGGCACTTGTGAGTTCACCAAGCTTTTCAAAAGCCGGTCCTAATATTTGTATCATGATTTTGCTTCGAGTACAAAGTAACCTTTTGCTGATCTTTATAATACTTGGCTTAAGCTGAGTGAAAACAACAGAAAGGCTGAAAATTGCTGTTTTGCTTGTGCTCACTTTCTGGAGTGCATATGTACAACCTGACTCTTATCAGAAATAGCTTAATGCTCAGGTATAGTTTGGTGGTTCGTTGATTCTTTCCCAGGTCAGAGAAAAGCCTTCAGCTGAAATATTCACAGATTGCAAGAAAAGTGAGGAAATTTATTGAAAGCCTATAAAAATTTGGAGGTTCTGGTGCACTGCATGGTAACCTCCGTTTTCATTAAAGAATTACATTTATAATTAGCAACAACAGAATTAAATATTTATAATTAGCAAGAACAGAATTTAATAAGTTTGCCAATTACAGCAGTAAATCGGAGGCCGAAATTGCAAGCTCATGTTTCGCTGTGTTTTTCAAAAGCAAGCCTCTGAATCCATAGCTAAATGTTATGTCCATACAGTTTGAGCCATGAAACCCTTGCATAAAAATGCAGGTGGGGAGGTACGTGTCAAAACGTATCCCAGAAACAAGAGTAAAATAGTTCCTATGAATAATATTATTTCGTGCTCTGTGTTTTTGCTAAAAACTCTTTGGTGTTTATTCTCCAGTGGGTGGTATAATATGTATATGTCCAGTTGGCTGTTATTTATTTATTTTTTTGATCAGTCTTGAAAATTTGTCCTTGTGTTGTGAGGTAACAAGAGAATTACAGTTACTGGAGGTCACAGACTTGTATATATGAGAGAGAGAGAGAGAGAGGGAGAGTCTGTGTATATGTGATACAAGAAAGCATAGTGTCCTCAAGAGTCAGGAATTGCCTGTCTTGAAATAAAGAGTTATTGATATATAGATTCAGATCTTGAAAATTGCCTCTAAACTTCTCCATCTTTTTTTATCTTTTCAGCATTCTTCCTTTACATAAAATCTTTTCATTCTCCTTCCTTAAAATGTTGCAATAATTCGTACACAGTTGTCTGCTCTTCAGGACTTTAATGTGGTTTATGCATTCACGTCTGGTGTGGATCTTTGAGAAGCTCTACAGCTTTCTCCCTGGGTCTCTGCCATTCTGCAGACAGGAGGAGCAGAACTTTGAATATTCTAAAATATGCATATGCAAAATCTCAAGCAATATATTATGTATAACATACACATATTTTTATAGTTAAATATGGGTCTCATCTGTTCTGCATAGCTACTAAGTATTTCAGAGTAATATGAATAAATACACTTAATTTTTCATAGAAGCATCAGATGTAAGTGATACTTTGTACAATAGGTGCACTCTCTGGTGTAATTGCAGAAGGACTCCTAAGGGGCCAGCCCATCCGGCACTCTCTTTTGTCTCTTAATACTTGCTTGAGCATCAACCAGGTGACAGGGAGACATTATTGAGTGATCAGTTAGTTACTCTGCTTGTCTCAGTGTGTGATGTCAATGCTTTATATGTAAGTAAGAGCACTGATTTTCTTTACTAGCTCTTTCTGTGGGTGTATTCCATGTATAGGTGTGAGAAAGTCAGGGTAACAATCTCATACTCAGCACATATATTAAGGTGAATTTCATCTTTACATGTGAGGCAATCTTCAGTGCCAAGTAGGAAATTCAGATCATTTCAGAGCTAGGAACACAGATTTTATGCATGCTATCTTCCAAGTGGAAAAGGGGAAAAGGTACATTTCTGTTGATGTTATTGTTGGTGACTCTGTCAACTTTAATCTATCTCACGTGAAACAAATACTGAGTTAGAATGTCTGCAATATGTTCAGTCTTTCTAGATCTGATTTTTCACTTGCATGTCAGTTCTCTTATGACAAAGGTCAACTTAAATGCTTAATTTTTGTAACTGCTTCTATTTTTATGATTATGACCTCATATGTTGTCCAAGCTATTTTAGGCTCTTTATTTTCCTGCATCTTTTAAAATTCTAATTTAAAAGTTATTTAAAATATTTCAGAAAAGTACTTATTTTCAAGGTTTTAAAACCTAAGAGCAGGGACTTCCCTGGTGGTCCAGTGGTTAAGACTTCGCCTTCCAGTGCAGGGGGGTGCAGGTTCGATCCCTGATCAGGGAGCTAAGATCCCACATGTCTCGAAGCCAGAAAACCAAAACATAAAACTGAAGCAATATTGTAACAAGTTCAATAAAGACTTTAAAAATAGTCCACATCAAAAAAATCTTTAAAAGAGAAATTAAAAAATAAAACCTAAGAACAAAGAAATTTCCTTTACCTAGTGGTCTCTGGGAAACTTTTTTACTTCTTCCTTACTTTCTACTAAGAAATATAGTTTGCCATCACTGTCTTGGGTGATATTCATGAGGGCAGTTTCAAAGTTTTTTCACGCATTTTGAAATAAAATTTCACAAGAGAGTAGATGGGATACAACATGTCGTAATGCTGAAATGGCTTCCTCATGTGGTCTTATGGGTGCATCAGTCCTGATCTACGTCCGTTCTTCTGTAGTTGGGATCAGATTACAGGATTGTATCTTCATCTATAAATTGTTTGTGCTGTTTAATATACCAGTTGCTGTATGTGTGTGTGTGTGTGTGTGTGTGTGTGTGTGTGTGCGCATGCGTGTGCGTAGCTTTCTGCTGGTGCTTTAGCAGCTCGGATATGTGGTCTATGTGAAGAGGCGGCAGGCAGCCAGGTGGGTAGAACTGTATTTTCTGACAGAGTTTAGAATCGCCTGTACATGGTGATACTGAAAATCAGACCAGCTTTTTGTGGGCTTCATTTCAGTTTGGAAGCTCCCTGTAGAGAGTGCCACCTCCTTTGCCTGCCCTGGGGGCATCCTCTGCCATCCTGGTTCACCACCGCTCCTATTTCCTAGGTTTTAGGGTAATAAGAAAAGTGGAAAAGCAGTTAATTAAAGAGGAAGATGCTCTGCTGAGTTCAGAGCCAACAACTTAATGTTATCAAGTATTTTCATGAGTTCCGAAGGATATGGCAGATGTTAATACATTCATTCTTTCTACAATAGCCCAGAAAAATAGGTATTTTTCCATCTCTGAAATGGAAGTTAAAAAGGTCCCTTCCTCTTCTTCTGTCTGTATTGATCTCTGTCTTCTGCTTTGCCTTTCTGTCTCCTTTCCTAAAAATCCAGTAAGTAGCACTACCTTGGACAGCCGTTTCTCAGTCGAAAATTTAATCATTGATTAAATTTTAATTACCTACTAATGATAGACAACCTTTTTCTCACCTCACCATTGCCTGCTGCTCCTCGATTCAAAGAAGTTTCCTTGTTATTTTATGTAAGTTTGTTTTTCATGTGATTTTGTTTTTCATTTGGTTTTGTTTTTAACACAGTTAAATCTGCATATAGTAACTTTATTCACTTTACCTATAGCCACATCGCTAAAACATATTTGATGAATGGAAACCAGGGGATTATACTAGGGTTAGTTTCTGGGTAGATTTCTAGCCAGACTGTTAGTGCAGTGATTTTATATCATTGTAGGAGGTAGTACAGCACAGAGGTTAGGGGTCTAGGTTATAGAGTCAGGTGGACCCAGATTTGAATCCTGTTCAACCACTTTGCTGGGTAATAGGGATTTACTCTCACAATGCCTCTTCTCATCTGTTACTACTCAAAAGCATAATAATAATACTTAACTCTTCATTTATTTATGGCATAGACTCCCTGTCCCTCAGTAAAAGCCAAAGGCTTTTGGCTTTTAGGCTGGGCTCGGGGCCTGTCTTGATCAGGCTCTGTTGTCTCTGACTTCGTCTCCCACCATCCTCTTCCCCCTGGGTTAATCCACTCCAGCTGCGCTGACATCCTCCCTGTTTCTTGAACGTGCCAGATACTCTTCTGCCTGAGAGCCTTTCACTGGCCTTGCTTCTGCCTGGACTGCCCATTCTGCAGATACTCACATAGCTAATGCCCCTTCCCTGCTTCAAGTCTTTGTCTCAATGAAACCCGTTAATTTTATTCATAATTTCAATCTTCCCCACCACAGCAGCACTATGAGCCCCTTAACCTGTTCCAATTTTTTTTTAACATAGACTTTTCACCTTTAACATAATTTACGAACTTATTGTCTTTTTGTTTATTGTCTCTATTCCCTGCTAGAATGTAAGCCTAATAAGTTCAGGGATCTTTGATTTATTTCGTAAATCATCTCAAGGGCTTAGAACATTTCCTAGAACATATTACGTCCTCAGAAAATATTTCAGTGATGAATGAATGTTTGAAAGGAGCTGTTGGTGGTGTTATTTGATAATTATTTTCCATTTTGTACTGTTACAGCAGACGTGGCAGCATTTGTTAGAGAAATCATGTCTTATTTACCCCTCACAAAATTGCCTGGAATGCAGTATTGTAGTGCTGGCTTTCCCCCCATAAATAATTGATCTCTGTGCTGAAGAACTGTAAGGTCATAGGAAAAATACAGGAGCATTTAACAAAAGGAATTCAATCCAATGCATATTTATGGAGCAGTGGTCTAAATTGAACGGTGGTATGATTCCCTTGGGTTTTAAGTAAAACGTTTATTTTCATTGGGCACCTGGTTTCCATGGAGTTTAATCTGACCTGCTTGACAGATAGCATTGGGTACAATACAGATGGTGGACTTTATTTATTTTTTTTGTGGTACGCGGGCCTCTCACTGTTGTGGTCTCTCCCGTTGCGGACAGACAGCATTGGATACAATACAGATGGTGAACATTTTTTTTTGCGGTACGCGGGCCTCTCACTGTTCTGGCCTCTCCCATTGCGGAGCACAGGCTCCGGACGCGCAGGCTCAGCGGCCATGGCTCACGGGCCCAGCCGCTCCGCGGCATGTGGGATCCTTCCGGACCGGGGCACAAACCCACGTCCCCCACATCGGCATGCGGACTCTCAACCACGGTGCCACCAGGGAAGCCCAAGAATTTTTAAAATGCATAGTCAGTAGGCTCTCCAACCACAGTGGTTCTGGAGAAAACATTGTGCTTTGAGATGAATGATGGGTTAATTAATAGGCGGGTGTTTGCGAATTGGTGTTTGGTCCATCAGTGCTCAGTATATTTCACTTTCAGTCAAAAAGGAACTCTTCATTTACTGGAATGTAAAATAGAAACAGCTCCCAGATAAACTGGAAAAAGCCTTATAAGTGTGTCAGGCTAGAATCCATCAAAGTTGGATCATAGTTGAAAGCTGTAGTCATGCCTCTCTTGTTAGTGGCGTGGCAGAGCTCCCTGAGCTCAGTGTTGCTTCGTGGCCAGGCGCTTCATCACACAATGCCTAGGCACTAAATTGTAAGGAAACTGCACAAGTGATGTTGGTTTTATTAATTTAATAGAGTAGTTCAGTACATTGTTGGTTCCTTTCCCTTATATAGTTGGTTTGTGTCACATATTAATGAGCATCTCCAGAAATGTGCTCTCATTTCTGGTTCTGTCCAAAGTCCACAGACTTATTTTAGTATTCATCTGTTACTGACTGTCTCCAAACTCTTATAAAAGACTTCTCACATCTTTTCTGGGATCCATATCCTTTCTGGGACCCATTCTGAATCCCCCTCGTACTTGAGCACTTGTTAGAAATGCAAAATCTACCCAAGACCTTGTATTTTAGCAAGACCTACAGGTGAAAGGATGCATGTTAAAGACTGAGAAGTACTTCTCTAGATAACAAGTGTCTTAAAAAATCAACTGAGCCTCCGGAAGCAGTGTGGGGTTGAGGACTTTTACATTCAAATAAGTTAGGTCTAATGACCAATTCTTAGAAATAAGTATGTTCAGCCCTCTGTGAGTAACAAGTTACTTTGAGCCTTATTTTCCTCATGTGTATATCTGTGGATAATCTGTATATTACTGGGATATTGTGAGGATTCAATAAATTAATGCCAGAACTGGCATACACTATATTTTTCGTAAATATGGTACACCTTCTCTTCTTTCGGGCTTACTGGGTAGCACTGTTATTCTCACCTGCCTTATACCTTGCTGTATTTTCTTATTCTCATTCCTAAAACGTCTTTAATTAGTACATTACAGTAATTATTTACTAACTGTGTTTAGATAGCCTTCAGTATCCAAAGGAACCTATCTTACCCAAGAGTGTAGTTTACTGGCTAGAGTTAGTTCCATAGGGTGAGACAAGATAGCAGAAGACTGTGGCGGTTTGGGAAGGCATTGAGCACATCAGGACAATTCAGTTCTTTGTTACTATACCACCTACTTGGAAAACATGATGTATCTTTGATCTTGCAGATTATATAAGCAACAGAGGTATTTCATTATTTTTATTATAGCCATGCTGAACATGAATTAATATTCAGATGTACTCATTATATGAAAATAGTGCTTTTTTTTTAGCAGTTGACTTTTAAAATGTAACAATTGAATGCTCACTGGAAATCACTGAGCACTGTGGGGAGAGTTGGGAGCTAATTATTAAGAGATTGGGCTTGGCTGTGACCGGTACTATGAGCCAGCTATTAGGTATTGCTGCTACCGCGTAGGAAATAAAGCAAATTTATAGCATGATAAGGGTTTTTATTAAATTACAGCTGCACTTTTCCAGTTGATATAGCATATTCTTTAGGTTAACCAAAAAGGCTTGTTTTCTGCTTTTGAATATTTGCTGTATCTTATCACCTCCACTCTACTATTCTACCCTGGTGAGCATCTTCTAGCATGTACTCATATTCCTTTTTCGCTTTGATTCTAATTAAAAGGGTCGATGAGTATATTTGTTTTTTTTTTCTCTGTTAAGTATCCTGTTTCTTTGAGGTTGAAATGTCAAAATATAAATGGCTAGACTTTTTAGGCATTTGCCACTTAGAATCTGTTAAATAATGATATCTTGCCTTTCTTGTTGATTTAGGGCCTTTTGTATGTCAGTCACCGTGTAAGTTAGTTGATCTCACTTCCCTCCTCATTTTGTAGACGGCAGAACTGGGGTAAGAACCCAGCTATTGCTAATTCTAAAGCCCGTACACCTTGTCGTGTTCATGCTGCCTGTACTGAGTCATCGCATGGATCATCTTTCCCTTGTACAGTTTTTCCTGTAACCCTGCAATTGATTGGAAACCAAGTGTTGGATTGCAGAGGACTGAACTAACAGATCACCTCTCTGTACATTTTTAAGCAATCCAGGATCATTTCAAAGACGATCAAGTTGCCAATGTGTGGTTGAACTAAGATGACTTGTCACGTTGATTTGAACCCAGAAGCTCTGTTATTGACCTGTTTTCCTGTGTCCGTTTTGGAACGATGTGTGTGTGCTTGCTAGTAGAATCTGTTCCATTCTTGATAATACTTGATGTCCTAGGAATATGTCAGACCATTTTTTGATAGTTTTGATGATTTAAAGCAGTGTGTAAGAGCACTAACATGGAAATCCTGTATTTTACTTTTCTCCATGCAGGTTGCCTTTGGGGATCAGTAATGACAGTTAAAAAAAAAAAGCTGTTGATTGCCTTGAATAGCAATAACTTCTCCCGCCTCCCCCTACCCAGTTATCTTTTTTTGCAAATAAAAGTACACTAGGAATTGATTCTTTGGCTTTTTTGGGGACAGTTGTTCATATATTTATTTTTCTCTGATTTTATTTTTTAAAATTTGTTAAATAATTTTTAAAAATTTCATTTATTTTTGGCTGTATTGGGTCTTCGTTGCTGCGCGTGGGCTTTCTCTCGTTGCGGCGAGCGGGGGCTACCCTTCCTTGCGGTGTGCGGGCTTCTCATTGTGGTGGCTTCTCTTGTTGTGGAGCACGGGCTCTAGGCGTGCTGGCTTTGGTAGTTGTGGCACGTGGGCTCGGTAGTTGTGGCTCACGGGCTCTAGAGTGAAGGCTCAGTAGTTGTGGCTCATCGGCTTAGTTGTTTCGTGGCATGAGGGATCTTCCTGGACCAGGGATTGAACCCGTATCCTCTGCATTGGCAGGTGGATCCTTAACCACTGAGCCACCAGGGAAGTCCCTATTTTCTCTGATTTTAAAAAGCATTAAATAATAACCTTGTGGGTCTGATTTAGACTAACTAATGCCAGATCTCACTTCTTTCTCTTCTCCTCCCCTCTGCAGGATGATGAAGTGGTTCTGCAGTGTACTGCAACCATCCACAAAGAACAGCAGAAACTGTGTTTGGCCGCAGAAGGGTTTGGCAACAGACTTTGCTTCTTGGAGTCCACTTCGAATTCCAAGGTGGGATAAAGCCTTTTCAGGCTACTCAAATGTTGGGGTTTTAATAGGGGCATTGAAGTTATTTATGGGCACTGTGCTCTTTTCTATGGAACAGAAACTAAAGGAAATTGAACAGTCTTTTCCCTATTCATTAAGCAAAGTTTCAGTTGAGCCCCTACTCTTTGCAAATAACTCAGATGCGATTGTTAACAGGAATAGCCAAAGTCCTTGCCCCGTGCTGTTTATATATAGTAGGGGAAAAGTTAACAATGTAAATAAGTGATATAATTTCAGAACCGATAAGGGCTGTGAGGAAAAGCAGAGTAGTAACAGGGTGGAGAGCGATAAGGCAGGGACTCACTCTTTCACAAAGGGTGTTTAGGGAAGGCCTTTCTGAGGCAGTGATATTTGAGCAGAATGAAGTGAGGGAGGGAGAAGTACTAAGTTCTTGACCATTCTGGAAAGAACCAGGCAATGCAAGGGCCCCTCGTTAGGAATGTGCTTGCAGAGTGTTTCAGGAAAAACAGGTAAGCCACTGCAGCTCTAGTACCATGAATGGGGCCACTGGTGAGGCGAGGTGAAGGGCCTGTCAGCCCTTGGTTAGCAATTGAGGTTCCTTCCTAATATAAAGGGAGGCCATTGGATCAGGTGAGCAATGCAATTTGATTTAATATTTAAGTAAATATTTGATTTAGCTCTTCTGTGGATTAGAGGCTTTTGTGGTTTTTTTTTTTTTTTTTTTTTTTTTGGCTTAAACAACAGAAATTTATTGCTCACAGTTTTGGAAGATAGAAGTCCAAGATCAAGTTGCCAGCATGGTTGGGTTCTGGTGAGAGAATAGAAGCTTTTGGAAGAGTAAGATTAGAAGCAGTGAGAGCAGGTGGAAGGTGCCTGCGGAAGTCTGCAGGGCAGCTGCTGGGTCTTCAGATGAGAAGCAATGGTGGTGGGAAACTTGGGGGGGGTTGAGAATAGACTTGCAGGATTTAGAGGATGTGCTGATAGATGACTGTGTAGAATAAAGGAAAGAGAGGAAATGAGATATTTCTGGGGGTAGAAAATCAACCAGAAAACAATTTAATAATGTTTTGTGTAGCACTTTTTAGTTTACAGAGTCCTTTGACCTGCATGATTTCATGTAATTGTCACAATAGGAGAATGTGTGCATGGTTATTGCTGTTATAGTCACTGTACACATGAGGACATGGGGGCTAGTAGAGGGCAGGTACTAGGCCAAAGGCTTCCTGTGACTCAAAGCAAGTGTCATCAATAGCTTTTCACACTTAACACCTCGGTCTTTTGACTTCGAGTCCCTGATTCTTCCCTTTATATCACAGTACCCCTTTCATTACTCTGGAATAACATTGAGCAATGTATACATATGATTTATTTATTATAGTAATTTAACGCCAAGTCACATTATGAATATTGTAATGGTGAGTGACAAAACATTATGCATTTTATAGATTTAGTTTTAATTTGACAAGTGTTATTGAGCATTCTCTTTGTGAAAATGACCACAATAGGTATCAGTTGTGAAAAATATTCTTCTTAAAAAGAACTTATTAAGAATTTTAATATTTAGTATTTTCCCTGTGGTTTCTGGAATTTTGTCGTGCCTAGAACGAGGCAGCCCAGTTAGTTAGCTGGGTTTTTATTTTTCACTGTACTGGCTATGGTTCTCTTGGTCCTTTAATGTAAGAGCTGGTTTCCAGTACTAAAAATGAACTCTCCTCATGCTCTAGTTAGGTATGTCATGTAGCAGTCAAGGCACTGAAATAGGCTAGGCATTCATTTAAACTGGTTAATCTTGAAATAGATCAAGATGGAGGAGGAGGAGGAGGTGGAGCTCACCTCTCCCCACAAACACATCAAAAATACATCTACATGTGCAACAGTTCTCACTGAAAACTAATTGGAGACTGGCAGAAAGACTCCTCCTGTACAGCCAAGGCTATAGGAAAGATCCTCACGGAATCGGGTAGGAAGGGAAGAGAAGTGATCAGGTTGGGACCTTGTGCCTTTGGGAGGGGACTCAGAGGAAAAGAGAGATACACGGGTGGAGATTTGCCCTGGGGAGTCAGCTGTTCCTGTCACATATTAGATGCCCCAGCCCTGGGGTCTGACACAGGGAAAATGAGCCCCTTTGGCTGGTGGGAGGGCTGGTGGGACTCAAAAGAGGGCTACGGAAGCCTGAATTTTGCCTGTGAGCAGTGTGCTTGTGCTGGCTTGCTCCTGAAGCAGGGTGGAGAGGGCAGATTGAAAACTGCTGAGATGGCTGCCTGTGACTGCCCCAGTGCACGCCACAGCCTGAGCCCAGCAAACACTCCAACCCCACTTACTATATATTAACAATGGACTCTCAGAAAGAAGAAACAAGAAACAATCCTGTTTAAAATTGCATCAAAAAGAATAAAATACCCAGGAATAAACTTAACTAAGGCAGTGAAAGACCTATACTATGAAAACTATAAAACACTGTTGAAGGAAATTGAAGATGGTACAAAGAAATGGAAAGATATTCCATTTATGGATTGGAAGAAATAATATTCGTAAAATGTCTGCTACCCAAAGCAATCTACAGATTTAATTCAATCCCTATCAAAATACCCATAAATTTTCACAGAGCTAGAGCAAATAATCCTAAAATGTATATGGAACTCAAAAAGACATGAATTGCCAAAGCAATTTTGAAGAAAAAGAACAAAGCTGGAGGTGTCATGCTCTTTGACCTCAGACTATACTACAAAGCTACAGTAATCAAAACATCATGGTACTGACATAAACAGAGACACATAGATCAATGGAGCAGCATAGAGAGCCCAGAAATAAATAAACCCAGGCACCTACAGTCAATTAATCTATGACAAATGAGGCAAGAATATACAGTGGAGAAAAAACAGTCTCTTTAGTGAGTGGTGCTGGGAATACTGGACAGCTACCTATAAAAGAACGAGAGTAGAACATTTCCTCACACTGTATACAAAATAAGCTCAAAATGGATTAAAGACCTAAATGTCAGACCTTAAACCATAAAATCCTAGAAGTGAACATACGTGGAACACTCTAGTATACTCCATGTTAGTATACCTGAAACTAATATAATATTGTAAATCAACTATACTTCAGTAAAAGCTTACACAGTGATGCATGTCAATTATATCTCAAAAAAAACTGAAAAAAATTTTTGGAAAAAAAATAAACTGGTTAATTCTTCGCAGGGACACTTGGCTATCTAGCTGTGACTGTTGACATAGTGAACTGACCATTTCAACCATTTTTGTTGTTGTCGTGCTCTGTTATTCTTTTTCGGTTTATCTGAAAATTTGTATTTAAGATGAGATACTGAAATTGTTTATCAAGCATAGAATAAAATAGTAACTGAAGTCCAGTAAACCAATCTGAACTTTTTTTTAAAAGTTCTTACAACATAAATACTCTTTTCTTTCCCCTACTCAGATTACTTGATGATTCCCTACTGTGTCAGTTTTTTTCATATCTCCGTTTTACTTTGTTCTCCCTGACTTGTATATCCTTCCTTTACGTTTCCTGCTGGTGAAATACTGCCTGTCCTTCAAAGCCTATCTCAAATAGTCCCTCCTCTGGGCTGTTTTTCTCTCTCTTTTTCTTAAGTGATTTATTTATATTTCTATTATATTGTTAGTTGGGCTTAATTCTGTGTAACATCCACAACATCTTCTCTTCCTGAATATGTAAGTATGTATACTCCCAGGTACCATACACCAGCTTCTAAATTCCCTGAGGACCTGGGTATAGCTCATTTATTTTCTTATTTTTTAGCATGAAGCACTAGTGAGTGATTCATAAGATTTAATGGATTATTAAATTTGAAAGGCAACCACTAGTCTTAGGGCAATTTATTTTATAAAATAGACTTTTAATTTTCTGTAATAGCAAAGAGTCAAAACTGTGGATTTCAGTTGATGTTTAAACTATCTAAGCCTGGGTGCAGATGTGTTTCATGCAGATATATCTGGATTTGACATTCATTGGTAGAAAGTGAGAGATGGCCTTTTTTTTTTTTTTACCTCTCAAATTGGTGTCTCCTGCATTTATTATAAAGGTTGGGAGAACAGAATTATTGTTGGCATTGAGTAGTCAGTCACTGTAAATTATATACATATTCCTGGAAATGATCCCAGAAAAACCTTAAGCACAGAACCTTCTAATCAAATGCAAGAGTTACTTTTTCAGAAGACTGTTTCATTTTCCTAGGATATTTATTCAGGCTGATCTGTGCCTGAAAGAGAATGTTTCATAATTCCAGCATAGACTTTCTTGCAGAAAATGGAAGCATTAAATCTGATGATATGTTTAAATAGTTATTCATAATTCATAATTATGGGTATTTACTGCACACTCCTTATATGAATGACATTTTTGTTTCTATATTTTAGAATTGAAAAGTTGGGCTTTTGTTCTTTGGAACTAGTCATTTTCAGAGATACCCATCTTGTTATTATTAAAAAGTTTATGGAGAAATGAGAAGTTATTAGGGAGGCATAGTTTTTAATCTCCTTGAATCTCCACATAAAAACAGACCTATGACGATGGCAAAACCTGAAACCCACAGACAATATAATATCTAAAGCAAACTAGGTGACAAGTTATCCCCACCTCTGGTATCAGTAAGTGTAGGGGAGGAAGTGTAGGGGAGGTGACATGGTTTCTGCTGTCTCTGAAAACTGGTGACAGGTACTCACTAGAGAACATGGTGGGCCAATGTGAAACTAGAAGCTAAAACTAGGAAGGAACAAAGGAACTATGATAAGGATGGATGTTTCTAGAGCAGTCTTGGCTTATGGACTTGTGAAACTAACCAAATAAGGCTCTTTTCTTGACAAAGCCCTGCTCTGAGGGAAATTGTTGGAAATCCAGTTCAGATTGAGCAGGGGTGGATAGGGGCAAAGGATAGAGAAGGACCAGGTGAAAGTGGGGCAGGGAAACAGCCAATAGATCTCATAATCAAAAAGCCTGGTTTTGAACACTAGATGAAAACAGCAGAACAAGTTGCTGCAGGACCCTGAAGCTACAAAAGGTATGCTGACCCACCCTCCTTTCCCAAGCGTACAAGGAAGCTCATCTCAATTTTTATCTGTTTATCTGGTGTGCTTTTGTTGCCTGTAGACATAATTCTTTTCCTTATTTGTCTCTTTTATATAACTATATATATAAATACATATATAGTTATATGTAATTATATATAATCATATATAATTTATATATAATTGTGTATAATTTATAAATAATCATGTATAATTTATGTATACTGTATAAGTGGAGTAATTAATTTACATTTATTTATATAATTATTTACATTTTTTCATTATGTATGTAGATGTAATTTTATATGTCACAGAAAAGAAGGAGCAGAATAGTATCTATAGGTAATCCAGGCCCACCAGACTTTCAACTGCAAACCAGGAATTTAAAACAACCATGATTAATATGCTAAAGGTTCCAATGGATAAGGTAGACTGCCTGTAAGAACAGATGGGCAATGTAAGCAGAGAGGTGGAAATTCTAGGAAGGAAGGAAAAAGAAATGCTGGAGATCAAAGACACTGTAACAGAAATTAAGAATGCCTTTGATGGGCTTATTAGTAAATGGGACGTCGCTGAGCAGACAGTTTCTGAGCTTGAGAGTATCTCAAAAGAAGCCTGCAAAAGTGAAAAGCAAAGAGAAAAATGACTGAAAGAAAAACCATAACAGAATTGAGTATCTAAGAGCTGTAGGACACCTACAGAAGTTCTCTAGAATCATGATGAAAGGAATAGAAGAAATATTCGAAACAGTAAAGACTGATAATTTCTGCAAAGTAATGTCAGACACTTAACCACCGATCCAGGAAGTTCAGAGAACACCAAGCAGAATAAATGCAAAAAACCCCTACACATAGGCGTATCATTTTCAAGGTACAGAAAATTAAAAAGTCCAGAGGGAAGCCAGAGGGAAAAAACTTACCAATGGAGGAGCAAAGATAAGAAGTACATTCAACGTCTCAAAACACCACTGGAAACAAGAAGAAACTGGAGTGAAATATTTAGTGTTGAGAGAAAAAAAAAACTCGATACCAACCCAGAATTCAATATCCTGCAAAATTACCCTTCAGAAGTGAAGAATAAAGGCTTTCTCAGACAAACAAACATTCAGGATATTTTTTGCCAGTAGACCTGCTTTGCAAGAAATGTTAAAAGAAGTTTTGCAGTAATAAGGAAAATATATAGGTCAAGAACTCTAATCTTTAGCAAGGAAGGAAGAGCATCAGAGAATGAGTGGTTAAAATAAAATTTTTTTTTCTTACTCTTAATTGACCTACCAGATTGTTGAAAGTAGTAATAGCAATACTGTATTTAAATATATATATGTATTCATTTAATAATTTTCCCAACAGAAAGCACCAGGCCCAATGGATTATTCACTTATTATTTTTTTCTCCCTTCCTTCTTTCCTTCCTTCCTTCTTTCCTTTCTTCTTTCCTTCCTTTTTCTTTCATTTATGGCTGTGTTGGGTCTTCGTTGCTGTGTGTGGGCTTTCTCTAGTTGCCGCGAGCGGGGGGCTACTCTTTGTTGCAGCACGCGGGCTTCTCATTGCAGTGGCTTCTCGTTGCAGAGCATGGGCTCTAGGTGCGTGGGCTTCAGTAGTTGTGGCATGAGGGCTCAGTAGTTGTGGCTCACAGGTTTTAGAGTACAGGCTCAGTAGTTGTGGCACGTGGGCTTAGTTGGTCCATGGCATGTGGGATCTTCCTGGACCAGGGCTCGAACCCGTATCCCCTGCATTGGCAGGTGGATTCTTAACCACTGCGCCACCGGGGAATTCCCTCACTTATTATTCTTAAGGAAGACACTATACCAATTCTTTATAATCTTTTTCAGATGATTGATGCAGAAAGAATACTTCCTAACTCATTTATGAAACCGTTACCCTTATATCAAAATATGATAATGACATTACAAGAAAAAAAAACTACAGACAATATCTCTTTATACGTAGATATAAAAATCCTCAAGAAAATATTAGTAAATAGAATGCAATAATGTATAAGAAGAATTATACACCTTGACCACATAGGATTTATTCGAGGTATACAAGTCTAGTTCAACATTCAAAAATCAATTAATGTATCCATCACATCAACAGAAAAAGAAAAATCACATGATCATATTAATAGATACAGAAATTGTGTTGGAAAAAATAACATGCATTCATGATAAAAAAACCCCACAAAACTCTTAGTTCCCATGTAGTCTTAGTTTACTTTCTCAACTTGATAAAGATTATCTACAGAAAACCTACAGCTAATATACTGAATGGTGAGAATCTTAAAGCTTTCTCGCAAAGATCAGGAACAAGCCAAGAACATACCCTCTCATCACTTCCTTTCAACATTGTACTGGAAGTCCTAGCTAATGCATTGAGACAAGAAAAGGGAATAAAAGGCCTACAGATGGGAAAGAGAGAAATAAAACTGTCTTTGTTCATAGATGACGTTATAAATCTATGTAAAAAATCTGAAAGGATCAACCAAAAACTCCTAAAATTAATAAGCAGTTATTGCAAGATACAAATTTAGTATACAAAAGTCAATTGCTTCCCACTATACTGACAATAAACAAGTGGAATTTGAAATTAAACACACAATACCATTTATATTAACATGCCAAAATGGAATACTTAGGTATAAATCTAATAAAATATTATAATATCTCTATGAGAAAAACTACAAAACTTTGAAAGATATCTAAGAAAAATTAAATAGGTATTTTGTGTTCACGGATAGGAAGACTCAATACTGTCAAAATGTCAGTTCTTCCTGACTTGATCTGCAGATTCAGTGCAATCCCTGTAAAAATCCCAGCAAGTTATTCTGTGAATATTGACAAGCTTATTCTAAAGTTTAGTTGGAGAGGGAAAAATAACCAGAATAGCCAACAGTGTTGACGGAGAAGAACAAAGTTGGGGAACTGACACTATCCAACTTAAAGTCTTGCTGTAAATCTACCGTAATCAAGACAATGTGATAATGGTAAGAGATTGGACCAGTAGATCAATGGAACAGAATCGAGAGCCCAGAAATAGACCCACAGATGAAGTCAGGTGTTCTTTGACGAAGGAGCAAAGGCAGTCCAATGGAGCCAAGATAGTCTTTTTAACAAATGGTGCTGGAACCACTGGCCCCCCCCCCATGCAAACAAATGAGTCTAGACACAGACCTTACACCCTTGACAAAAATTAATTCAAAATGCATCACAGACTTAAACGTAAAATGCAAAACTATAAAATCCCAGAAGATAACGTAGTTAGAAAAACCTAGATGATCTAGGGTGTGTTGATGAGTTTTTAATTACAACAGCAAAGGCATGATCTGTGAAAGAATGGATAAGCTGGACTTCATTAAAATTAAAAACTTCTGCTCTGAGAAAGACAGTGTGAAAAGAATGAGAAGATAAGTCTCAGACTGAGAGAAAATACTTGGAAAAGGCCCATCCCGAAATATAGAAAGAACTCTTAAAACTCAGAAATAAGGAAACAACCTGATTTTAAAAAATGGGCCAGAGGCCTTAAGACACCTCATTTAAGGAGATAACAGGTTTCCCCTGCCATCTGAAAGTAGAGCATCCCTATGAAACTTTTCATATGGCAAAATGGCTTAAAGCAAACAAGCAGTTACCTTAGGACACATCTTGCTAACAGACGCACAAATTAAACTGAGATAAAGCACAGATGCTCACAGACACAGTCAAAGCTGTGGCTGCCTGATGCCGAGATGCTGAGTGTAGCTTCTGAGGAAGGACTGCGTGACGACAGTTTGGAGGCTTCTTACAAAACTAAGCATACTCTGACCATATGACCCAGCCATCGTGCTCCTTGGTGCCACTCTTGTTGCTGATAGTATGGGCTGGATCTGTAATGGCTTGCTGCAGGACGAAAGCTGAACGCTGTTTCTGCTTCTTGCCTTTGTTCGTAAAAGCAAAAATCCTCGTCTGATTTCTTTTGATTAGCAAACAGGTACTAATGTAGATCTTCCCTAAAAGCAAACTGGCATAAAAATAGACTTTTGAAAAGCAGGGGATACCTGTATATAGATCACAAATAAGCACATGAAAAGTTGTTCCACGTCTTACGTCATGAGAGAAGTGCAAATTAAAACAGTGAGATAGGCCCTCTGCCCCGCCGCTCGCTCTGTTCCTCATGCCGCAGCCCCCGCCGTAGCCGCTGCGGAGCCCACAGCCACTGCTTCTGAGCAGAAGATGCCTGTGCCTCCCACGTGTGCTGATCTTGGCAGATCTGCCGGGGATGTCATCACCAAGGCTATGCATTTGGCTTAATAAAACCTGATTTGCAAACAAAATCTGAGCATGGACTGGAATTTACAAGCTCAAGTTCAGCCAACACTGAGACCACCAGAGTGACGGGCAGTCTGGAAGCCAAGTTACAGGTGTACCGAATATGGTCTGACGTTTACGGAGAAATGGAACACTGACAACACACTAGGCACGGAGATTACTGTGGAAGATCAGCTTGCACGTGGCCTGACGCTGACCTTCGATTCATCCTTCTCACCAAACACTGGGGAAAAAAAATGCTAAAATCAAGACAGGGTACAAGCAGGAACATTGTCAACCTGGGCTGTGACGTGGATTTCGACATTGCCGGGCCTTCCGCCCGGGTGCTCTCGTGCTGGGTTATGAGGGCTGGCTGGCTGGCTGACTACCAGATGAATTTTGAGACCACAAAGTCTCGAGTGATCCAGAGCAACTTTGCGGTTGGCTACAAGACCGATGAATCTGAATTCCAGCTTCACACTAATGTAAATGATGGGACGGAGTTTGGCGGCTCCATTTATCAGAAGGTGAACAGGAAGTTGGAGACTGCTGTTAATCTGGCCTGGACAGCGGGAAACAGTAACACTCGCTTCGGAATAGCAGCCAAGTACCAGATCAACCCTGACGCCTGCTTCTCGGCTAAAGTGAACAACTCCAGCCCGATAGGGTTAGAATATACTCAGACCCTAAAGCCAGGTATCAAACTGACACTGTCAGTTCTGCTGGATGGCAGGAATGTCAGTGCTGGTGGCCACAGGCTTGGTCTAGGGCTGGAGTTCCAAGCATAAATGAATACTGTACAGTCATTTAAGTTTAAACTACTTTGCAGCATAGCTACCTTCAGAATTTAGTGTACCTTTTAATGTTGTTTGTCTGGGATGCAGGTATCGCTAAATATCATGTTAGACTTCCAGGTTAAAGGTGATTCAGCTTCAGGGTGTTACCCTTTCAGAGGTAAGAAGAAACGCAATTTCATAGCAGGTCCTTTCAGCTGTAGACTTGAGGGGGAGCTTGCTGGCCCCTCTAGAGATGTCAGGTTTCTTTTTTACCTAGAAACGGCTGCGAGTGGATGTTGGTAGTTTGCAGGTACTTTGTAATTCGTAAATTCGTATTAAGTAAATGAATGAAATTGTGATTTCCTGAGAACGGAACCTTGGGCTCCTACCCTGATTGAGGAGAGGCTCTTTGATGGTGTATACAAACTCATCTGAAAGGGACTTTTTAAGGCAGGGACTTTTCCCACCCCAATCCATCACCTCTTTTACACCAAAAGTAGTCTGCAGGGAGTGGTAGCTGTTTCTTCTGTGCCATCATGAGGTGGAGAAGGTGGATGTGATGAAGCCAATAATTCAGGACTTAATTGTGTTTTTTCTCATGTTGTGTTTTTTGGCCCTTGCACCAGAGTATGAAATAGCTTCTAGGAGCTCCAGCTGCAAGCTGGGAAGAGTCTCTGTGACTGTACTCACATGGCGACAACACTCAGCATCTAAATTGAACTTCTCTTGTATTTTCGCCACTCAGTTTATTTTTTAGGAGTTTAATGGGTACATTTTAGAGTCTTTCATTTTGTGTGGAATTAGTTCCTCCCCTTCAAATGCTGTCATTAACATCACTTAAAATAAAACTTGAATAAAATATTGAAACCTTAAAAAACAGCAACAACAACAAAACAATGACATTCCACTGTGCCTGTTAGTGGCCAACATCCAGAACATTGACAATACCAGATGCTGAAAAGGTTGTGAAGCAACAGAAATTCTTACTCGTCGTTGGTGGGAACGCGTAATAGTTCAGCCACTTTGGAAAACAGTTTGGAGGCTTCTTACAAAACTAAACATACTCTGACCATATGATCCAGCCGTCATGCTCCTGGGTATTTACCCGGAGGAGCTGAAAGTTTAAATGTTCACACAAAAAGTTGCACGTGGATGTTTATAGCAGCTTTATTCATAATTGTCAAAACTTGGAAGCAGCCAGCATGTCCTTCAGTAGGTGAATGGATAAATAAAGGGTGTTGCATATAGATAGTGGAATATTACTCAGTACTCAAAAGAAAAAAGCTATCAACCCATGAAAAGACACGGAAGAAACTTAAATGCATATTATTAAGTAAAAGAAGCCAATCCAAAAAGGCTGCATACTGTAGGATTCCACCTATGTAACATTCTGGAAAAGTCAAAACTATGAAGACAGTAAAAAGATCAGTGGTTGCCAGGCGTTAGGGAGGAGGAATGAATAAGAGGATTTTTAGGGCAGTGAAACTCTTCCGTATGATATTCTCATGATGGATACATGCCATTATACACTGGTTAAAATCCATAGAATGTACAGAACCAAGAGGGAAAACTGTGGACTTTGGCTGATTAGATATGTCAGTGAAGGTTCATTTCTTATAACAAATGTACCAGCTGGTGAGGGATGTTAATAATGGCAGCGGCTTATTTAGCATGTCTGTGGGCAGAGAGTGATGGGAAAATCTTTGTGTTTTCCATTCAAATTTGCTGTGAACCTAAGTATGGTATAAAATAATGCATTGAAATAAAAAGGATGACAGAAAATGTTAGGTATAAGAGAATGCACTTATAATAAATGACCCTGCGAAGAAAACCAAAGCTCAAGAACACTTGCCTGAAACCACACATTGAAAATGCATGGTGCCTACGTAGAAAACCACCTTCTTAGTTGGCCCAGACAGATGATCACAGTAAAGCTATTGGAGTTTAAAGGTAAAGAAAAAAAACCTTTTAAATCCAGGCAAAAAGACCAAGTCACTTTTAAAGGAAGGAAAGTCAGATTGTCATGATAACTTATTTTTAAGACCAACGCTTTATGCCAAATGAAAATGGAGTAACATATTAAGAAACTTAGGGAAAGAAAATATGTGTCAAAGATTCTAGCCAACCTGACTTTGCATACAAAGGCCATAAACTATTAAGAAACTATTTCTATCTGAAATTTACAAAGCACACTATTAAGTAAATGTTAGGTCAAAGGAGAAGTGTCAAGTAAAATGGAAGAATTTCTTAAACGTCATGAAAATGAATACATGATGTTTTAGAATATGTGGGCATATCTAAGGAAGTTATCAGGAGAAAATTTTTAGCATTAAATGCATGTATTAATAAAAATTAAAAAGAAAATAAATGGACTAAACAAGCAGATAAAAAACTAGAAGAATAACAAAGTAAACAAAAGAAAGCAACAGGATAGAATTAATAAAGATAAAAAGGAAATTGATGAGTTAATTTAAAAATTGGTTCTTTGAAAAAATTCAACAAACTAAGAAAAAGGGATAAAGTACAAATATTCTTGTGTATTAGAAGTTACATAAAGGTACAAAAGGGAAAACAGTCACAGCACAGTAAATTAAATCCTAAGGGACCATTTGCTCAATTATATGCAGGTAGATTTGGAAATCTTCATGAAATGAATCATTCTGTAGAAAAACTAAGTATACTCCAGAAAGTCTAAACAGACTAATTGTCATAAAATAAAGTAATAAAAGAATTTTCTGACAAGAATTGTACCAGGGTCAAATAAACCCCTACTTAACTATGAAGCTTAAGTTATTCCAAAGATAGGAAAAGAAGGAAAACCTCCAAATTTGTTTCATTGAGTAAGTATAACATGGATTCCAAAATCTTAAAAAATTATTTTGGAAAATTATAGAACAATTTTACTTAGGATTATTGATACACAATTCCAAAATAAAATATGTTTTAACAGAAAACAATGTTGCATTAAAATATACCTCATGACCAAGTGGGGTTTATTCCAGGAATCCAAGAGGGGCTCAATACCAAAAAATCCGTTAGTATAATTCTTCATATTAGTAGAGCTAAGGAGAAAAATTCTTTAGACATCCCTGAAGGTAGGGAAAAGTCTCTTGACAAAATTTAAAATCTATCTATGTTTCAAAAAATAATAAAATAAGAATTAATGGATAGCTCCTTAACATTTATTTTACAAACGCACATACGCGTACACACACACACTTGCACACTTCAGTTCAAAATTCAGCACCTTATTTACCGGGGGTGGAACACTAGTGGTTTGTTTGTTTATTTTCACATATCGTATGGTTTTTATTTATATGAAATATCCAGCTTAGGCAAATCCATAGAGACATAAAGCGGATTAGCGGTTGCCAGGGGTTGAACGGAGGGTGATTGCTTAATGGGTCCATGATTTCCTTTCGGGATGATGAAAATTTTTTGTAGCTAGTTAGTGGTGATGGTCGCACAACATTGTGAATGTGCTGAATGTCACTGAATTACACACTTTAAAATAGTTCACATGGTGAAATTTATCTGGAGTAAACATTAATTCCTTTTACGTTTTAACTGAAGTATAGTTGATTTACAATGTTTCAGGTGTACAGCAAAATGATTCTGTTATACCTCCTATATATATGTACGTATGTATGTGTGTGAATATGTATATACATATTCTTTTTCAGATTCTTTTCCATTACAGGTTATTATAAGATAGTGAATGTAGTTCTCTATGCTATATAGTAGGCCCTTGTTTTTTACCAATTTAAAATATAGTAGTATGTATCTGTATCTGTTTTTTTTTTTAAATAAATTCATTTTATTTATTTCTTTTTGGCTGCGTTGGGTCTTCGTTGCTGCACTGGGCTTTCTCTAGTTGCTGCGAGTGGGGGCTACTCTTCGTCGCGGTGCGTGGGCTTCTCATTGCGGTGGCTTCTCGTTGTGGAGCATGGGCTCTAGGCGTGTGGGCTTCAGTAGTTGTGGCTCGCGGGCTCTAGAGCACAGGCTCAGTAGTTGTGGCACATGGGCTGAGTCACTTAAGGCGGATTCTTAACCACTGCGCCACCAGGGAAGCCCCAGCATGTATCTGTTAATTCCAAATTCCTAATTTATCCATCCCCCACCCTTTCGCCTTTGGTAACCATAAGTTTGTTTTCTGTGTCTGTGAGTCTGTTTCTGTTTTGAAGATACGTTTATTTGTATAATTTTTTTATTCCACATATAAGTGACATCATATGATATTTGTCTTTCTCTGTCTGACATACTTCATTTAGTATGATCATCTCTAGGTCCATCTGTGTGTTTTATTGGAGTATAATTGCTTTACAATGTTGTATTAGTTTCTGCTGTACAACAACGTGAATCAGCTATATGTATACCTATATCCCTATACGCTAGTTGCTTGAATTGGACATAAGTTAAAGATGGACGTTCAGTATCTCTGCTGTGCATGTGTGTTGGAGGGACAAGCCAGTGTTATTAGACATAGAGACTTAAGTTTGGATGTGAAGAGGTAAAGCATCTCTAGTTGCATATGATCTGATTATATGTCTAAGACTACCAAATGAGTCAGTGGAAAAACTACCAAAAATGGACTTATGAGAGACATCTATAGAACAGTGAGTTATAAAATCAGTGTACCAACAGCCTTCATATATGCAGACCAGTTAGAACGTACACTGAAAGATACCATATATGGAATGATGCTTCTGCACACATACATACCTACACAGATACAAACAAAGTTTACATTAAGTTCAAAAGGGGACCAATGACTGTCTTAGGCTAATCATTTATCAATAGTAATGGAGTGGTCCCTCAAAAAAGAAAATTCGTTAAAAAAAACAGGATTCTTGTTTAATGATCTTATTGCTACACATATAATTTTCTGGTACTACTCTTTCTGTGGACTCAGGACGGATATAGTAAGAGGATCTTTAAGATTTGTTTCAGCCCAACACTCCAATGATTCTATATTTCTAAGACTGGTCCATACTTACCGTACCTATAAAACAATACTATTGATTTTTATTAGGCCTCCAAAAAGGAAGTTGAGCCTTTTAGGTAGAACAATATCAAGAACTCTTTCTTCCAATTCCTGTGGCATCACTTTAATTAAAAGTATATCTTCCCATAATGGAACATGATAGAGCAATATTTTATCTTCAGTGACTTCTCATTTCAGGATATTATTCACCATCATAACTAATGCATTAGTATATTAATGATGCATAATAGTTGTGATATTCCAGATGAACTGCTGCTCTTATTCAAGTGAGAATTTTTGAATAATAAAAATGTCAGTATAAGATAAATGCTGGATGATGTAAGAAAGATTCACTTTAAAAATCAAGTTTATAAAACATTTTAAATATCAGATGCTTTCTCAGTGTTTTTCATAAAAATTAATTGAGGTAATAAAACATAATTATAGGAAAATAAATATTATTATTGCCGTTTTGTTCTATTTATTCATTGTGACTTTCACAGAATTTTGGGCAAAAGGGAGGTAAAAGACCAATGTGTTTGGGAAAGAACATAAATTATTAATAGCATTGTTTGTTTCTCAGAATCCTTGTGTTTTAGTTATATAATTATTTTTTCCCCAGTACATTAAGAGGAAAACAAAGTACGTGGTAGGTGTGGCAGAAAGGAAGTACCCTAATAATGTATGACTATCTAGTCTATAAGGAATAAATGATTGCTTACTTAAAGTTCTGATAAAACAGAAAAGTTATAAGAAAATGTCTAACAATTTTTGGCAGATCATTCTATTGGCCAGAATGGAACTGTTTGTTAAATTATAATTTATAAGTTGTGTGGAAATAATTCTTCAGTGTTTGAAACACATACTGATGCTGCTTACCCAGTTAGGAAAGGGTGGTGACTTGAAAGGATAACGATGATGACATAATTGAAATCCCCAAAGGAGGAAGCATTGTATCAAATACTTGAATAATACAGCATCAATAAATTGTCTTAGGAGCTAAAGACTCATTCTTGGAATATTTTAAAGATTTTAAAGAAATTCTCATTGTAGTCAAAGATGAGCTTCTGGTCAGTGTGTCTCAAAATGAAATGAAAACTTAAGAAAACACTGAAATCTTAGACTGAAAAACAATTGAATCTAAAATCTGGGAGAGATTATAAGGTACATGGAACCAGTTGGAGAAAAACCTACCTGGAATTCACCTCTGATACACACAGGTTTACCTCAAACACTAAGTTAAGGTTGGCAGGCACTTCAGTCCATCGAACCTCTCTGCCTCTGACCCACAGGCTGTGCTAACAAGCATAGTGTGAACAAGCAGTTCTCTGTACCCTCCACCCCTCTGTCCCATCACCTCAGATTCCCACCAAATGGCATGGGCATTGGTAGGCAGGAAGCTGGCGATGACCCAGTGCATTTTGGAAGCGTTAGTCCTCTCAAAGTAGTAAAGGCATATGCGGAGACAGGAACAGGATTGTGGAAGTATAGGCTCGGGAAGGAGAAGCTGCTAAGTCAGAAGATCAGAGCTGAATTGAGTGGGAATGCCTGTTTACAAAAAAAAAAAGGTCTTGCACACCATCTTTTTTTCTGGATCTGAGAGTATGATTTAACCATCGCTGGAGTGAACACACTGCAGCAAATTGTTACCTAATACAGGGGTTGGCACACTTTTCTATAAATACTTTCTGCTTTGTGAATCAAATGTTTTTTTCTTTTTGTTAGAAGTACTCAGTTCTTGGAACATCGCCGCATGAATACAGCCTTAGGCAGTATGTAAACAAATGAGCATGGCTGTCACAAAAAACACCTGTATTTATGGACACTGAAATTTGAATTTCTTATGATTTTTATGTTTATAAAATATTACTTCTTGTGATTTTTTTTAACCATTAAAAAGGTTAAAGGCACTCTTAGTTCATGGGCTGTACAGAAACAGACAGTGGACCAGATTTGGCCCATGGACTATAGAGTGTCTCTCCCTCATATAACATGTGGAAAATACTATATTCCTAAAGGAGAAGCTAGAACAAATACTACAGGAGCAATAATCAAAGGTATTATAGAAGAAAAATGTTCTGCCTGCAGGTTACCTGTACTCACCCTGTTCTCTAGTTGGGAAAGAATACTGTGGGTGGAGCTAATAGTGAAGTTTTAGGAATGTAGAGGTGTGGCATTTGAGTGGGACTCCTTGACAGATGGTAATTAATAAGTTAATGTGTTTGACATATGAATGAATGAAAGAATAAATGACTATAATATAAATGTAGATTAATAGAGTGTGATGTGGAAGGATGCATATCAGAAGGAGGACAAGGACAGAGGACGGAGAAGAAGAGGCATTTGTCAGTGACTGGGAATTCCCAAGTGTTCTTCTGGGCTTGGGGCAGGGCTTCAAATGCCATGCAACCAGCACAACTATATTTGAAAGATAAGGAGAGCTACTGAATGCTTTAGAATGGTGGATTGTGTTATTTCATCCTCTGTTACTACTAAAGATGAGCAAAGCCAGACACTAGTTAAAATGGTCAGGACAGATTGTAATCAGTAATATACTATTGCAGTAGAGAAGAGAGCCCAGCACGAACTGAACTCAATGTCAATTCGTACAGACTTTACTGGGTATTTTAAGAGGAGAATGAGAGAATAGGGAGGGGGGCACATGGGGACTCAGTAGGGTCAGGGAAGGGAAAAATTGCAAAGGGTTTGTCGACATAAATATTGATTAGGCCAACTGTGTCTGCCAGCTGGCAAGTATTGAAGTTTGGATTCTGTTCTCCCGGGGAGACTGGGAGACAGGGGTGCCATCCTTCCTGATGATGACATTTCAAAGGAGTAGCTTTCAGGTACTTGAGGAAGACACCCTTGAGTTGTAGGAGATATTAGTATATAGGAAAGGGACAGAGGAAGGATTCACAGTTGGAAGGCCTTTTAGTAAATGCTCTAAGAGAGGTTGGTGGGGCCTGTTGGCAGGTGTTAGCTAGAACAAAGTACTTTTGGTGGTCTTGAGCTTTCTCATGGAGGCCCTTTCATCGGGGGCTAGAGTCACACTAGGGTTGTGGCCTTGAGCCATTAGAAACTATGTTCCTGCTTATCTCTTAATGTGAGTTTGGCGGGGGGCAGGGATGGACAAAATCAGCTTGTTGAGAGTCTTTGGTTTTTATAGGCCACGGTTGAGACCTAGTTGAAAAGAGGATTTAGAGGCGCCTGGGGAGAGTTTGGTCAAAGAGCGAATCTTTGTCATTTCGTACTGATCTGTACGTTTAGACACACATAAACTTCCCCGGAGGTGTAATCCGTCCAGCCTGATTGAGTTTGCTGGAAGACAGCTTGCCTTTGAATATGCTCTGTTCTCTTTCTCCCTGGAACATCCTTGAGTAATTCTTCACCTAAAGGAAGCCTGTTCATCCTTTAGGCAGCTGTCAAATTTGCCTTCCTTTGTGAAGCCCTCCTGCATTTATTTCCATCCCCTCCTCCCTGAAAAGATACTTCTTTCTTTTATCCTCCCTTCCTTTCTCTTTCCTTCCCTCCCTCCTCCTTTCTCTTCCTATCCACCTCTCCTCTCCCCTCTCCTCCCTCCGTCTCTCTCTCATTCAGGCATAGTGAATTCCTTCTACTGTACCTCTTGCTGCAAAATCACATGACCCTTTACATTTTGAAACTATTATGAAATAATTATCAGGAAAACACCTACAGGCAGAGGCAACATCTCATTCATCTTATATCTCAAGTGCATAGTACATTTTTTTTTTTTTTTTTTTGCGGTACGCGGGCATCTCACTGTTGTGGCCTCTCCCGTTGCAGAGCACAGGCTCCGGATGCACAGGCTCAGCGGCCATGGCTCACGGGCCTAGCCGCTCCGCGGCATGTGGGATCTTCCCGGACCGGGGCGCGAACGCGTGTCCCCTGCATCGGCAGGCGGTCTCTCAACCGCTGCACCACCAGGGAAGCCCCATTTGGCTTTTTTTTTTTTTTATCTTACTGTATCTTCCAAAGAATGCACAGACATAGTCTTCCTGCTTCAAGGAAGTTAATTTAATGTTTTTCACGTTACCAGAGTAAATATTCATATTTGTGACCGTACTGATGCTTAATCTTAACACCGATTGACAATGGAATTGGTACCATGCACTTTCATTAGTAATTTACTATTTTCTGTAAAGGATAAAGCTAATCTGAAAGGGCTGCCTGCTGTAGGATTCCAACTATATGACACTCTGGAAAAGGCAAAACTATGGAGACAGTAAAAAGATCAGTGTTTGCCAGGCGTTATGGGAAGGGTGGGATGCATCGGTGGAGCACAGAGGATTTTTAGGGCAGGGAAATGGTTACAGGAAGGGGGACCCCTTCCAGGGCCCGAGAGTGGGCTCTTGTCTAACACTCAGAAATGTGTCTGAGGAGACACACATGCTGACAAAGCAAAAGACTTTGTTGGAAAGGGGCACCTGGGCAGAGAGCAGGAGGGTAAAGGGACCCAGGAGAACTGCTCTGCCACGTGGCTCACAGTCTCAGGTTTTCTGGGAATAGGGTGAGTTTCCGGGTGGTTTCTGGCCAGTCCTCTTGCTTGGTCCATATTTGGTCTGACTCAGGGTCTTTCCTGGTGATGCACGCATCTCTCAGCCAACGTGGATTCCAGAGCAAAGGATTCTAGGAGGTTGGCAGGACATATTATGGGCTGGCGTCTCCTCCCTCCTTTTGGCCCCTCCTGAATTCTTCCAATTAGTTTTCAGTGGCAGCACCATGTTTCTCATTGGGACCTGCAGTTGTGAGACAACTCATGTAAGTGGGTATCATTGTGCTGGCCGAGGCGGGCAGTTTTGGTCAACAGTTCCCTAACAAAACTGTTCTGTGTGACACCATAATGGTGGATACAAATCATTGTACATTTGTCAAAACCCATAGAATGTACAGCATCAAGAGTCAACTCTAATGTGCAGACTGTGGGCTTTGGGTGATAATCTAATGTTTCAGTGTAGGTTCCCTGATTGTAACAAGTGTACTACTCTGGTCAGGGACGGCTGTGTGTGTTGGGGGGTAATATGGAAACTGTGTGCCTTTTCCGTTTTGCTCTCTGAACCTAAAACTGTTCTAAAAAATAAAAAACTCTCAATTTTGTCAGTAGGGAAGTTGATACTTAAATTGTATCAATTTCAAACGAGGTAGTTATACTGCATACAGTGAAACTATTACCATACTTATCAACAAAAATAAATCCCAGGAATATAATGTTGGGCAAAAATAAAAAATTACGGATGACATATATAGTATGATACCATTTATATCATGTTACCGTATGAAAAACAATTCTGGAATTAGTATTACAATGTAGACATCGGTAGTAAAATTCTGAAAAAATGCCCTTGAATGATAAATATTAAATTCAGCAGAATGGTTATAACTCCTTCAGGGGAACAAACAATAAAATCAGGGCTGGGTACCTGGTTCACTTCACCTGTGTGTGTAATAATTTACTTTTTAGCTGGCTGTTGAAACATGGGTGTTTATTATAATCCTTTCATACCATTTTGTATTTCTGAAGTTCTTCATTAGAAAATAGCTTATGGAAAATGATGCTTGATTCGTAGCCAGAACATTTTGAAAATGATCAGTAAACACTCAAGAAATGAATCTGGGACTTGATGTCGTGAATGATAGTATTTTGTCTTGTTAGATTTACGTTCTCAAGGTTATGCCTTAAAAGCCTGCAGCAGAAATTGCTTGGCTGGAAATGATCGTAGTTCAGGGTTTAGTGTAGGGGTAAGATAGTCAACTTGGTGAACAGGAATATAGGAATGGAGAAGAGCTGAGGGTGTTTGTACTAGAGAAATATACTGCAGCTATGAGAAGTAACCAGCTGCGGTTTGGACTTACTTTTTCAAGCCACTAGTAACTGAAGTTTACCACCAGTCTTTTAGTTCATAAGCCTCAATTTGCATAAAACATGACCTAAGTCGGGGTGCACGATTCACCCAGTCTCCCACACTTATGGAGCTATTGACTGTGCATGGCATTCCTTTCTAATTTTCCCAAAGTTTCTCAATATTTTTTTCAATTCCAGGAAGCGACTACCGATCAATCTGCACCTGAAATGAAACTGATTTGCCATCCTGGGTTAGTCAGGAGAAGCTAAGTTATGCTTTTGTAAGAAAAAACTATGAACCCCGAAGTCTCAGTGATTTAATTTGTGTACATGTCACATGTCTACCACTGGTTAGGGGGTCGTACTCCAGGTGGTGACTCAGGAGCCCCAGGTAACTAACATTCCAGGTCTAGAATGACTTTAAGTACCATGGCAGGGGAAGAAAAGAGTATGGAGAACTAACTTCCTTTTCTGGGTGCTTTGTTCCCAAGGAGACACATCATCTCTGCTTACAGCTAATTGCTCAGAGCTAATGGTCTGATCTGACTGTAAGGGAGCTGGGAAATTTGAGGGATCGCATGTCTGTTGAGTAAGTAGTATGTGCTTTTGCCACTTGGGCTGAAACTCTAGATTAGACTTACTGCTGTTCAGAGGATTACAGTCAAAAGGAACTGGGTTGGGTACAGGGTGGGACAGAATATAACATGGTATTCTAAGTGTATATAGTGTAATATAATTTAGGAAATTTAGAATATTGAAGGTTTTTGTTTAAAGATCTCCTGACTCAATCATTTAATTTTATAAATGAACAAAGTGAATCCTAGTGACTCGCTCCAAGTTATAGAGATAGTTCATGGCAGTATTGGGGCTCGACTGAAAAAGAAACCGACCTGTCAATATATAGAGAGAATAATATGACTGTCTACAGGGAAAATCTAAGGGAATCTGCAGATTAATTATTAGGAGTAATAAGATCATTCAGCAAAGTTTCTGGATATAGGATTGATACACACTAATATCACTATATTCTTGCAAAACCAAGTAGAAAATTTAATAGAAGAAAGTTATTCACAATAGTATCAGAAGTGATAAGACATGTGGACCAAATGTAAAATGGACGCATGAAACCTCTGGTGAAAACGTCAGTCTTATTGACAAGACATGAGGGAAGAACAGAGTAAGAAGACTGTATTCTTTGGCCAAACACATACGTAATAATGGAAGCTGTAGCAAAACTGGTTAATACATAAACGTGTACAAAGATGTGGATTTGTAGAGAGTGGCAGCCTCCTCACTGAATATGTATTGCAGTGTTTGGCTAATATTTTGAAAAGGGAAACAACGCTTTAGGATGTGTTAACCTGAATATAATATTTTAGAACTGTGTAATTTTTATACGTACTCTCCATTTGCTAGCATTATATCTGTCAAAAAAATACCAGAGGATATTAAAGTGATAAAAAGAGTAGAAAATAGATTTTATAAATAGTTACCGTAAAAAACAGATTAAAGGCTTGTGTTTGCCTTGTTTGGCAAAGAGAATCAATTGGATAGCGTCAAAAAATGCCATAATGGTATTTATACCCACGTGACATTTATACGGGATGTGCCCATGGACCATTATTAGCATAATGCCTGTTTCTCAGTATCTTTAGCTGTAGAATGTGTGAGATAATTGTACTTACCTTATGCTGTCATTATAATGAGAGTATGAGATAAATAAAAAGTTCTTTGAACAGCGTCCATTGTAAATGCACAGTAAATGCAACCAGTGGTTTTTACTGTTTCCTATTATTATTTCTGTTATTACTAATTAGGATGCCATTCAGTTATTTTCCATCACTACAGAAAATTCAATGTGAATAGATTCTAAAACTGAGTTTGGATAGGTTTACAGAAGAGTTTCTTTCTCCTAAAATTAATTGAGTCAGCATAACCTATAAACGGTGTTGTAGATTTTATATTTTCAGAAGTAACAGAGTTTGACTCATTTTGGATATTTACTAGTTTTCAGTTAGAAAGAAGGACCACCCCCCTCTTTCAAATTTCATGTGTTCTGTGAGTTTTTGAACAGTTTGTTAATTAATCAATTCAACAAATATTAATTGAGCATTTGGTAAGTTTTAGGCTCTTGGGATCAAGTGATGAATAATACATGATCCCTGCTGCTGTTGAGCTTTCAACAGGTGGGTTATTTGCATTTTAATTAATTATTGAAAATGCAAGCTGGTGTGGAGATAGGAAGTCAGTCTTTATTTACATGTCATAAGCACTATTTAAGGTCCAGTACAAGATGCTGATGGAACCTACGGGAAGGTTACCTTGCTCAATCTTAGGGTTTTGGGTAAAGTGATGCCTAAGTCAGACCCTGAAGGATAAGTGTAGTTATTTTGGGGAAGAACTTAGAGATTAGTAGCCCATGGCTATACAGAAAGCATATTTATTAGAGCTACCTAGAGGGTAGTTCACCCCTTAGAAGGAAATATTACTTACATGTGTTTGAGTTATCTTTGGGTTTGCTCTTCGGACAAACACAGAACTGTTCTAATAGACTCATTTCTCATAAATACCCAGCTTACCTACAGCGTGAGATACGTTTTTAAGGTTTAAGTCAGTTTTCTAAGGATAATTGAACACATTTGGAATGGTTTTTGAATGGAACCAACTTCTGAGATACGGCTTTTAAAATATTGACATCTTCTATCCATTGACTATATTACCTTTCATTATTATTTACTCAAGGAGTTCACTGCATTGACTCTCCCATTTTTATTTCTGTTGAATAAACTGAAATAGGTAATATTGGTAAGCGATAAGTTAAATAGTTTAAAATCAAGAAGTTAAGGTAGTAAACTTACTAGTACGGTATGGTGATGGGTCTCCTTATATATCTAAACATACGAAATGATCCCTATGTGCTAAAATTTCGTTTCAATTCATGTTTAAAAATTGTTTCGTTCAGTTTTGGTTAAGAGGTGCTCTCCAGTAATTTTCCATCCGTGCTAAAGAGTGTAGTGTTAGCAACTTTCAGACCCATGAGAGTAAAGTAATAGAGGCTTTTAGGAAGAACTTTAATACTTCTTTCTTACTATTTGATGAGTAAACAGTGACTTGAATTAAAATATACATGTTATTTACCTTAGTTGGTTGCAGTTGATGGCATATTAATGTTTCAGGTGTGTAGGGGCTGATCATGAGAAAAGCTTACTTTATTAAGGAGACTTATAAGGCAGTGTGTGTTGGTCTTGCTTTGGTGTAGCAGGCACACGGCTTGTCAGCAGAGTGTTTGTACTGAGTTTAATTAATGAAATAGACTAGAGTAGAACTTAAAATATGGAGCCCCCTTTAAAGTTCAAAAACTTTCAGGACTTTAACATCATAGTAGTTGTATGTTTGGTGTCTGTTGCGAAAATGGAACATGACTAAAAATACTACTGTGAGTTCAGAAACACTATTGAATATTTAAATAAAATGTTGTCTTTGATTAATCAGATTTTAAAATAGTTTATGCAATTCATATACACACACATATAAGCATTAACTTTCAAGATGTGTAATTATTCAGTATCAGACATGCTTTAGGAATGTGTGGTGGTTTCATTTTTTTTAATCATCCCTAATTGCCTGCCCACAGATTTGCAATCACTGAATTATGTGTTGGAGATTTCAAGAAGCGTTGATTAACCTAGGGCATAACGTCTTTGTGAGAAGAGTTAGTGAAATAGAGTTAAAGTGTAGGGGTTTGGTTGTTTTTTTTTTTTTTTGAGGGGGACATGGAAATGACTTAAATAAAATGTTCTTTTAAAAATTGTACTTATAGTGTTTGGGATAAAGATGGAGGCAGAAAAGCCAGAAGAAGGGCAGGAGTATTGCTTCGTACAGTCATCTTAAGTGTCATGTAATGAAAAATCTAATCTGTATTGGTGCAAGAGGGATGGGGTCCAGAAAATTTGGGAAAAACCCATAGCAGATCTTGGTGGTATATTTCACACTGCCAGCAAAATTCACATAAAGTTGAGATTCAACTCCTTAAACAGAAAATGTGATGTTTTAGATAACGTGAAGAGACATTGAAGTATGGGTTATTTGCATTTTAATTAATTATTGAAAATGCAATAATTTCTCATGTATAATTACCACCATGTAGGTTTTGGAGGTACTATAATTTCTGGAGTATTCTAAACATTGTAATGTAATATTTTAACATTCTTTATTGCCTAACATTTCCATGAAAATTGTCTAAAATGAATGTTTACTTGATCTTTTAGGAAATGTGGTAACTTTCTGTAAAAAGGGAGGAAAATCAGTGCCATGAAATTCATAGAGTTTTTTTGTGTTTAAAATAAATTCTTTAACTTAATTCATTTAATAAACACTTTATTGAGTGCCTACTATGTGCTAAGCAATGTCCAAAATCATGGTGATAGACAGTGATTGAGATGGAGTTCATCATCTTGTGATCTTTCATTCTAGTGAATGAAGATAGAAGATAAATAATTTGGTTAACAATTAGTGATGCATACTGTGGAGGATAAGATGGTGGTAAATGATAGGGTGACCCCATTCGATTGCTTTGGTCATAGAAGGCTCTCTGCCAAATAACCAGAAGGAACCAGATGTTGGACGTGTAGAGGAAGGAGAATTGTAGGCAGATAGAAGAGATGGTGTGAGGACTTTAAGGTGGGAATGAGCATGGATTGTTCTGAGGACAGAAAGGCTAGCATGGTTGGAATCTAACAGGTGAAGTGGGTAAGTGACATGAGATGAGGTCAAAGAGATAGGCAAGGGCCAAATCATCAAGGGCTTTGCAAGCTAGGGAATGAGATTTGGGTTTCAAGTTCAGTAGAAAGCTACTGGATGGTTGTAAGCAAGTGTGTTCCATGATTTATGCTTCTAATTTTTGTACCGATTGCACGTGGAGAAAGGATTAGAGAAAACAAATGACAGAAGCTTAAGCTGGGGTGGTAAAGGCAATAGGAGTAATTGGATTCAGAATCTTTATTGCATTGGGTTTGAGAGGTAAGGGAAAAAGAGGAATCACAAGATTCTGTATATTGTTGAGTATATTGTTGAGATGAGAAAGATGGGTGGAAGGCATAGAGAAAGGAAGACATTAATATTGAGTCCTATTTTGACTGTGCTGGGTTTATGACATCAAGTAGAGGCATCAAATAAGCAGCTTAATATCAGCCTGGAGTCCTAAGGAGAGGTCAGGTCTAATGACATAGATTTGAGAGTCATTGGGTTATATTATGGTAAAGTAAGTCCCTTACATATGAACGAGCTCTGTTCTGAGAGCACGTTTGTAAGGCCAATTTGTTCGTTAAATCCAACAAAGTTAGCCTGTATAGTACTGTACTGTAATAGGTCTATAATACTTTTCACACAGAGAATACATAATAGACAAACACAAAAAATAAGGAAAACATTTTTAATCTTACAGAATAGTACCTTGAAAAGTACGGTAGTACAGTACAACAGCTGGCACATGGGTTGGCATCGAGTGAACAGGCAAGAAATAAAGATACTGTTCTACTGTACTCTATTCAGTACTGTACAGTAAAGTACACAAAAGCACAGCCACTTATAGAGTATGCGTGCGCCTGACAATGTACACCAGACATGTGAACTAACTTACCTGATTGGACCTGCAAACACAGGTTTGCATCTTTGAAAGTTCACAACTTGAAGGTTCGTACGCAGGGGATATACTGTATTCAAAACCATGGGTTTGGGTGAGAATCCTCTGCGGGAAATTTGTGAATACAGAAGAGCAGGGGGCTCAGGGCAAGTACTTCCAACATTAAGAATAGATCTGAAAAGAATGGCTCAGCAAAGGAGACAGTTTTTTTGTCTTCTAAGAATACAAAAATCTTTCTTGGAATCTTTATTGTCTAAATAAACTAGGAGAATGGTCTGTGAGTTTAATAACGCACAGTCATAGGGGACTAAAATGTAAATGCCGTATACAGTTGACTTTTAGTGGTAGGTCTGTTTTGTTGCTGCAAAAGTTGAAAAGTGCATGATGAACACAAAACTAAAATCACACCTTTGGAAATTAAAAAAAAAATCATATTTGGAAAAAGTAAGGAATATAAAAGGAACAAAGCAGTTGTCAAAAAATGATAAAAGATATAATTATAGTCCTATTTCCTATGTGGGAGAAGAGAGAGAAAAGAAACTAATAGAAAACTCCATCCCAGAAGTAGAAATACTTGAGAGGGGGAAGAAGATTGATGTGTAAAGAAAAGGAGGGAAACGAATAAAAGAAGACAAAGCCATGAGGCTGGTCTGTAGATTTAAATAATTGAAGGGGGGCTGGAGGTAATCTTTGTGCTCTGCCCTAACAAACTGCAGGAACAGGTAAGGCATAAAGTCTTCGGTGTGTTTTAATGCTGAGTAATGACTTCCATAGAAGTTAAAATCACCGTCCACCATTTTTGTAATGGCCTCCCCACAGAAAAGTATGATAAACATGGGTGTTAGGCTTAAAGACTTGGGTGCACTTCTAAAACCCAGGAAGAGTACGTATTTCAAACAGTTTTAAAGCATTTTTAGAAGAATCACATCAACTGGGCGTATGTAGTAATGGCTTGATTCAGAATAAGTTTGAAGCACTGTAGCCATCCTGAATACTTTCAGTTTTGAAGTTTCTTAGTTTTAATAAAGGTATTCTGGAACTCATGTTGAGAATTTCACTGTGAAAGAGTATTCATCATGTATTGGAAGCACTCAAATAGAAGTTTAGTATTTGGATTCCTTTAAAAGGCCAGGCTTTTTCTTTATGTGTGTGTGTGTGTGTATAGATGTATACACACACATATATATGTACAAATACATATATGCACACATACTTATATATATATAAACAGTGATGCTTCTGATGCTTTTGAATCATTTATTCCTTCAGAAGCAAGTGCTTCATTCCCTTAACCAGTCAAATTATTCCTTGTGGTCACTTGACTACAGACACACATCCTCATTCGTCAACTCTGCTGCCTGATGGACGAAGGCGCAGTGCTGCGTGCTGGTATAGAAAGATGAAAGTGAGGTCCCTGGCCTCAGGAATACATGGTTTCCAACATCCAGGGCTGACCTGTGAGGACTCACAATCCTTGGAAGTTGTAGCCACAATTATGAATATATCCATTTTTCAACAGGTTAACAATGAGGTCTATGACCAGGAAAAAAAAAAAAAAAAGACTAAGAACCATTGGCCTAGGCTTTGCAGATGTAATATGTGACTGGATGACACAGTGTTATTTTTAGTTTTGTTTTCAGATTCTCCTAATCTTCTTAGGGAATCAGAATTCTTAATCTTGGCTTGATAGGCTTCATTCTGTTTTCGTTGGGGCTTCCATCAGCCCCAAGAGACCAGTGCCACTGCAGCAACATAACAGGGTGAATGAGGATAATTTCACATGTATGTGAAAGGAAAAAGTATTTTTGTAAGAGTCACTTTTATCTTGTTTTTGTGTCTTGTATGTGTGTCTCTGATAAACTATTTAGCATTTGTATGAATGTGCTGAGATGCTTCTGTTGCCCAAAACCGTGAACACTTAAAGTACAATTCTTAGAGTTTTGTTTTTTATTGCATGGATCTACATAGATTTTGCTCCAAACTCAGAGTTAGTCTTAGCTTAAATTCTTAAAATGCTATCGACTTTTCTATTTCCTCCTCTTTATTCTTCTGGTGGAATTGTTACCATTGATCAGAATGTTTTTATTCCAGTGTGGCTTTCAGAAGGTGACCTTTGACTGGAGGAAAGGAGCTGGGGATGAAACTTACCCGATTTGAGTATAGAAGAAGAAAAGTGTAAGATTTGAGTCAGGAAAGGTTAATAGTAAAGAGAAAGAATGATACGAAATAACATGATGAGGTTAGGGTGGGTCTTTGAACATGCAGCTTCTTTCGGGACTCTGCAATAGAAAATTCTCAGCGCTGTAATGACACTAGGTGTAGTGGCCTTCTGAGCCAGGAAAGGTTTTCTGAGGCACCCCAGATACTTTTCCCATCACTAATAGTTCAAAGTCATAAGATAGTACTGGCTGAACCTAAGTATAGTATTCCTGAGTGGTGAGTTACAACATCTGCTAATAAAAAGTTTTATACTTTGACATGTTCTGCTAAGTTTTTATTGACGGTTGTGAATATTTAATGTCCTCCTAGGAGCTTTTAGGTAAATATGTTTTCACAGCACACGTGGTGAACCAAACTAATTATTATACTGTGAACCAAACTAATGGGTTTTAATTATGCTAAGGGCTGTAGAGCTGCGGACAAATTCATCATGTGTTTTAAATTGCTAGGATGGAAAGCACAAACCAAAGGTCTAACCTGGAATAATGTTTGGAAAATAATTTCCTTTGCTGAGATGCCAGCTCCCGCTTTTATTTCTCAAGTTGAAGAATACAGTTGACTTGCGGCATTCACATCTGCAAGGTGGAGGAGAGGAAGTGTTGCGCTTGACTTTGGGAGACCCAGATTTTAGGGGAGGGTTTTCACTTCCTCTCTCTTTGGATTTGAACAAGTCACCTGACAAGAAGCACTTCCTCTGCCTTGGCTGTAACATAGGGAAGTGCTATCACATAGGGGAGGCTTACTGAAGATTGCTGAGAGATTGTAACAAAATGATATATAGACAGTGGATATTTAAGAAGTTTCTTCCCTGTTGTTTCGGTTAAGGGAGGTTTGAGTCATCACTAACAGAGCCATTAGAATTTCTCTGCCTGACTGAGAAATTCTTTCTGAGAATTTCTTTTCACAAAAGAAAATGAGATCTTCAGTGCTGTGTTAGACAAAGTGCTTCTCTCCTAATTTTTCAGATAATGCCCTTAACAGTTAGTCATCAGCTGGTAGTTATAGGGATGGTAGAGAATTAATTGATGACAGCAGGGATACATGTGACTTTTCCACATTTTTGATAAAATAAACACTTAACGAGCTTATTGGAGAGTTTCAGCTTTATTCTCTCAATGCCGAGGACATCATGGCACCAGTGAAATCTGTTGAGTTTTCTGCCAATCAGTCCAAGTTGTAACCAAGTCTTTATAACTGTCTTATAATAATAGAAGTAAATTTAATGGAAAACTAGAGTTTCTGGCACATAGTAATTACTCACTGAATGTTTGTGGAATTGAATTGGTAAGAACCTCTGTTCCCCCAATGGAACATGTAATGAACCTATAAATGTTACAGGGAATGAGAATGTGGCTTGTGACACATGGCTTTGATTTAAATATAAACTAACTTTGTAGTGACCACTGAATTGTCATATAGTCTTTAAACACTGATGAATTGAATAATTAATAGTGTTTTAAAATTATAATGTCATAATTAAAATTCTACTTGGAGACTGAAAAAAAATACCTATGCTATTCTCTACCTTATACTCCCCTGAGATCTTCCTTAACTAAATACACATCTCTTATCCCTGTAAAATTCAAGGTTGCAAATATCAGAATATTTAGTTTCTTGTGTTTTCATGAGAGTGAGAAATATTGTTTGTAGCATACTATTTTTTTTTTTGGCGATATGTGGGCCTCTCACTGTTGTGGCCTCTCCCGTTGTGGAGCACAGGCTCTGGATGCGCAGGTTCAGTGGCCATGGCTCACGGGCCTAGCCGCTCCGCAGCATGTGGGGTCTTCCTGGACTGGGGCACGAACCTGTGTCCCCTTCTTCGGCAGGGGGACTCTCAACCACTGCGCCACCAGGGAAGCCCTATGAAAATGTATTTTAACAACAAAATAAAAAGTATAGACCCTCAAAGGAAAACCTAAGTTTTATTATTCGGTTTGTTGCATACCAAAACACAAAATTTGAGACCTAGAAGTATCCAGGATGCATAGATTATTCCTATCTATGTGAATGATGACCAGAGGAAAAAAGAGATACAAGTGAACAGGCATTTCACAGAAAAGGAAATACAAATGGACCATTATAATATGAAAACATTATCAACCCTCATTATTAATTGGGGAAATACAAATTAAAAGCACAATGAAGGATCATTTCGCAGATTGGGAGTATTATTGTTGGTGAAAATCTGGAGCAATAGGAATTTCCACCCACCTCTGGTAGGAATGTATACTGGAAGACTGTGGCTATTTAATAAAATTGAAGGTGTGCGCACACTAATTTAAGATATTCACTCCTAGGTACATATCCTAGTGAGATTTTTACACATGTGTAAAAGGAAACTAAATATTTAGATCATGAGGTTTGAGTTTCATGACTTGCAGTGTCCCTGAAAAATATCTAGCAGCTTCTTATTGTGTCTTCTTTAAAAGTGGAAGACAAAAAGTCACATTTTGGGGGGGGAACACTATCTTAAAACTGGCCGAAATATCAGTAATACTAGGAAACCATGTCACACACAAAGATGCATATTTGTGCTAGGAAATATTGCTGGAAGACATATAGAAAGCATTGCTGAATAAAAAGTGAAAGAAGGGCTTCCCTGGTGGCGCAGTGGTTGGGAGTCCACCTGCCAATGCAGGGGACATGGATTCGTACCCCGGTCCGGGAAGATCCCACGTGCCGCGGAGCGGCTGTGCCCGTGAGCCGTGGCCGCTGAGCCTGCGCGTCCGGGGCCTGTTGCTCCGCAGCGGGAGAGGCCACAACAGTGAGAGGCCTGCGTACCGCAAAAAAAAAAAAAAAAAAAAAAGTGAAAGTAGGACAGTTGTTATGCAGCATGGGAGATGGGCCATAGAATTGCATTGATTTTGTTTCAATAATGAAAATCCTTAAGAGCTACTTTTAAAAAACATTTTGAAATATTACGGAGAAGATTGTGTTCTCAATAGTGAAAAAGTCTCTTGCAAAAGCAAGGATTGGGGGAGGATGAGGATGGTGTTGATGAAGGAAAACGGGCAGATATAACCACTAATGGAGTGGCTGCTTGACCAGAAATAAAATGAGAATCTTGGGTAGGTTCACAGAATTAGCTCCTTACATGGAATTCACTCTTTCTTTCTTAGGCAAGCTATTGAAACAAAGAAGTTGGAGCCAGAATATAAAATCTTAATAGTACTTTATTTATTTATTTTTGAATTTTATTTAATTTATTTTTTATATAGCAGGTTCTTTAATAGTACTTTAAAATGAGATGTGCAGTGGCTACACCATGGACAGTCTTCTTGTAATTTTGTGGCCAAGTACTTAATTTGAAGGTTTAATTTTACAAAAATTTAACTGTTCCAGACTTGTAGTGATTGATGATTGGGAGCTTTTCATAGCATATTCCCTTGAAGATATTTCCAGGGTGAAGATGACATTTTTTACAATGAAAAAGCACCTGTTCTCCAAGTAATTTTACCATGGAGAGAACATTTTGAAAATGGATGTTTGAGTATGTTTTTTTAATTACATCGGTATATCGCTCAAAATGGTCTAAATGTGTCATGTATGTAATCTCTGACATAAGCAGACTTTAAAAAACGTGAATGTCAAATTTTCTAATTGTTTAAATAATGAGGTAAAGTGAAATTTGAATCCATTTGTTAAAAATAAAACATTGTGTGATTAGTTTAAGAACTGACTGACAACAGGCAAAATGGAGAGTTAGTAGTTGAATTTCAACAAAATCCTTTTATAATTGGTGGATTAGAATGAATCTTTTTCCATTTGGATCTGTGCGTTGTTTGTGACATTTCTTTTGCAGTTTCAAAAGCCATTAAAACAAATTTTTGAGAGACTGAACTTGAAACCAGCCTTCCTATTATTGTATCACAAAGTTTAAATCTTAAGGTTTTAAAAATAATGAAGCATATTCAGTCACATTATATTCATAACCCAAGCAAAAAATGATTTATTATATTACAATTATAATAAAATTTATAGAAAATATTGTTTATCATTAATTTTCATTTTAAATCTTTTGTAATATATGTTAAGTACTGGCATACAGATCTGTGATGAAAATAACATTTTAATATGCTCCTTTTTGCAAATAAATGTTCAAAATATTTGCTTATAGAGTATATGGTAGGCTGAATTGCTGCCACCAATATCCAGTTCCTAGTCCCTGCAAGCTGTGAATGCGTTATATGGGAAAAGAGACTTTTCAGATGCAAGTTAAGGATCTTGACAATAGGAGATTGTCCTGGATTATGTTGGTAAATTGTAACTGTATTCACAAGTGTCCTCATAAGAGGGAGGCTCAGAGAGATTTGACTACAGAAGAGGAGAAGGGGGTGTGAAAACTGAAGCGGATATTAGAGTCACGTGCTTTGGAAATGGAGGAAGGGGCCACAAGTCGAGGAATGTAGGTGGCCGCTAGAAGCTGGAAAAGGCAGGGTACCAGATTCTCCCTTCAGAGCCTCCAGAAAGAATCATCCTTGCTCTCATCTTGAGTTTAGCCCAGTGGTTTCAGATTTCTGACCTATAGGGCTGTAAGAGAATAAATTTGTATTGCCTTAAATGTGTGGTAATTTGTTACAGCGGCATTAAGAAAGTAATATACAGTGTACAGGGAAAGAGGTTTGGAGACTACTGATATCTACTCCAGTTTCTAACTTAATGAAATGCTTCTGCTCGAGGTCCCTGAAATTAACCTTAGATGTTTCACAGCATCGTGTTTTATTTCATTTTTTTTCTTTCAGTGGCTCTCTACCATCATATTGCTGATTTCCTGATGAGTTTCTGAACCAGATCCCAACATTCCACTTTGAATAAAATTTTCAAAAATTCTTTTGAAAGATTGTATAAATAAGTTAGTGGTAAAATCAAATTTAGAAGTCAAATTCAGAAAAGCAAAAAGTATTTCGTATTTCAACATGAATTTTTAAAGGCCAGAATACATTTACATATCCCAATTAGGCATCTTTGAAGATAAAGCTTTACTTAAGAAGTTGAGTTTTTATATTGTCCTTTAAAAATGTGTTTCTAGCTAAAGGTTTAAAGTTACATAGGTAAAACGTGGTAGTAGCCTTACAGGTACTCAGACTGCTAATCTGAATTTGAGCATACTATGACAACTAAATTGCTAGTTTTATTGAGCATATATCAATTCACTGTGAACTGTTTAAGCTGGTTAGTGTTACAGGTGTAACCTGTAAAAGTGTGAGCAAGTTAATGCTTAATGATGGGAATGTTTCACTGAACAGATATGGAGGTTTTCCTGAAGTCCCTGGTACTTTATGTTGCTTGCTTTTCACTTGCCCTTCTGGCCTGGTGCTCTGTCATAAGGAAATGAAATTGGTTTCCACAGGAAATGAGATCAGTCTAACAAAGATGCATTTCAGCAGACACCAAAACTTAAATAACTAGGTCATTCATTCTTCAACCACTTATGGGTATAAACATAAACTGGTTAATGTGGATGAAATTCATATAAACTTGATTAGCTTGTAGAAAATAGATGGTTACTTTAATGGGTGATTTTATCATTAAATCTCTTTACTAGGATTAAACCTGGCATGAGACATTCAAGTCTATTGTGGTACTTGCCAAATAAAAGATTTAGAAGTGTGTAATTTTTTTTTTTTTTTTTTTTGCGGTACACGGGCCTCTCACTGCTGTGGCCTCTCCCGTTGCGGAGCACAGGCTCCGGACGCGCAGGCTCAGCGGCCATGGCTCACGGGCCCAGCCGCTCCGCGGCATGTGGGATCTTCCCGGACCAGGGCACAAACCCGTGTCCCCTGCATCGGCAGGCGGACTCTCAACAACTGCGCCACCAGGGAAGCCCTAGAAGTGTGTAATTTTTATCACCAAAGAATTTATTCCTGTAAAGATCCAATGAATCTTTCAGGTTGGTAACCTACATGTGAGTGGATTGGGTGTGTATGAATCTTACTTCATTTCCTACAGTAGAGGGTCCTGAAATAATGCATTTAAATTCTGTGTATGATGATTTTGATTGCTTAATGTTCGGCCCTATGAAGATATTTTTTCCAATCAGCGTAAATTAGAAATTTTAGACCATCATCAGAATATTACAGTTAGTATTTGCATTATTTTAACATATGTTTATCTTTGACAAATCATAGCTACATTATTGAAAACTCATCAGTTAATATTTTTTAAATAACTTAAAAATATTTCTAGGGCTTATTTACAAATATTTTTTCAGTGGTCTATTTGCAATGAGACGGTACAGGTGTCATGTCACAAAAATGGTTTCTCTTTAATGGACTTTTCTGTGAGGCACAGGTAGCACTATTCAACGAAGTACACAAGAAGTAAGGCATTATGGAGGTAACACTGTCTCATTAGCTTACAAAGGAGTATGAAAGATACGTTGCATACAAATTGGTGTAATATGTGGCAGTTTGGGTCATCACGAGATGCTTCATGGATGTGGTTGTATTTGAGCTTGGAGTTGAAGGATGAGTAGAAATTGGACAAAGGCCAAAGATGGGAAAATGTATTTGTGAAAAGTAGAGAATTATCTAATTTAGTCTATTGTAGGAAGCATTTAACGTAGGCTGGAAAATTAGGTTGGATCCAGAATATGAATACCAGATAGTGGAGCTTGGTCTTAATTTATTAGGCAATGGGATTTCCCCCCCAGCTTTATTGAGGTTGTAATTGACAGACCAACATTGTATATGTTTAAGGTGTAAATTGTGGTGTTTTGATATATGTATACATTGTGAAATGATTATCACAATCAAGCCAATTAACATATCCATCACTTCACATGTTACGATAGTTTTTTATGTGGTGAGGGCACTTAAGATCAACTCTTTTAGCAAATTTCAAGTATGCAGTACAGTATTATGAACTGTCGTTACCATGCTGTACATTAGATCTGCAGAATTACTCATTTTGCGTAATTGAAACTTACTACTCCTTGATTAACATCTATTTCCCCCAACCCTCAACCCCTAGCAACAACCATTTTCTCTGCTTCGATGAGTTTGACCATTTTTGATTCCACATATAAGTGAGATCATGAAGTATTTGTCTTTCTGGGTCCAACTTATTTCCTTCCATGTTCATCAACGTTGTCGCAAATGTCAGAATTTCCTTCTTCTTTAAAGGCTAAATAGTATTCCGTTCTATATATTTATCACATTTTCTTTTTAAAATAAGAAGGAAATGGTTGGATTTACATTTGCCATTTTGTTTAGTTTTTATATTCCTCCTTTGTTGTTATTGTTCCTCTGTTTCTCTGTTATTTCCTTATTTTGTGTAAATGGTTAGTGTGCCATGTTGAAACCTTTTTTTTCTATATATCTTTTCAGTTACGTTCTTAATAGTTACTCTAAGGATTATAATATGCATTATTTTATTTTGTTTTAACTCATCAATGTAACTTCACAGTCTACTTCGGATTAATACTAATTTAATTCCAGCAAAATATAGAAACTTTATTCCACATAGCTTCATTCTCTTTGTATTATTCTTGTCATATATATGTATATTTATTATATATGTTTATATGATATACATATCATATATATGGTGTGTGTATATGTGTGTATATGTATATGGGTGGTGTATATACATTATATATACATATATACATATATAGTGCATTACATCATGTAATTACCATTCTTTTTTAATAGCAAAAACATTTAAGATCTACTCTCTTAGCAACTTTGAACTATATAATATAGTGTTATTAACTGTACCTGCTGTGCTGTAGACTGATCCTCAAAATTTACTCATCCTAAACTGGAAGTTTGTACTCTTTGACCAATATCTCCCCTTTTCCCCACCTCTCAGCCCCTGGTAACCACCGTTGTAGTCTCTGTTTCTGAGTTTGGCTTTTCAAAATTCCATATCATATAGCATTTGTCTTTCTCTGTCTGATGTCTCATTTAGCATAAGACCCTCAAGTGCCATGTTTGTTGTTGCAAATGGCAGTATTTCTATCTTTCTCAGGGCTGAATAATTCTCCATGGTTTGTGTGTGTATAAATATATACATATATATTTATATATATATATGTTTCACATCTTCTTTTTCCACTTACCATTTATTCATTGATGGACAATTAGATTGTTCCCTTATCTTGGCTGTTTTGAAAAATGCTGCAGTGAACCTGGGAGTGCAGATATCTCCTTGAGATCCTTTGGATCTATATCCAGATAGATATAGATATAGATATAGATATAGATATGGATCATATGTTAGATTTATTTTTAATTTTTCTTTATACTGTTTTCCATAGTGTCTGCACCAATTTAAGTTCCTACCAACAGTGTTAAAGGGTTCCCTTTTCTCCATATCTTTGCGAGTATTTGTTATTTCTTGTCTTTTTGATAATAGCCATTCTAACACGTGTGAGGTGATATCTCATCGTGATTTTGATTTGCATTTTCCTGATGATTAGTGATGTAGAACATTTTTTCTTGTACCTGTTGCCCATTTTTATGGTTTCTTTGGGAAAATGTCTATTCACTTCCTTTGCCCATTTTTAAATCATATTGTTTGCAGTTGAGTTATATACATTCTTTATACACTTTGGATGTTAATCCCTTGTCAGAGATATGATTTGCCTTTTCATTTTGTTGATGGTCTTATTTACTGTGTAGAAGCTTTTTACTTTGATGTAATCCCACTTGTTTATTTTAACTTTTGTTGCCTTTGCTTTGGTGTCAAATTCAAAAAATTATTGCCAAGACTAATGTCAAGAAGCTTACCCCCTATGTTTTCTTCTAAGAGTATTAATGATTTCAGGTCTTACCTTCAAGTCTTAAAACCATCTCAAGTTGATTATTTTTGTGTGTGATGTGTAAGATAGTGGTTCAGTTTCATTTTTTTTACATGTGGCCATCCTGTTTTCCCAGCACCATTTATTGAAGAGATTATCCTTTCCCTATTAAATATTCTTGACTTCATTGCTGTAGATGAATTGACTATGTATGCATGGATTTATTTCTGGGTTTCTATAATGTTCAATTAGTCTATGTGTCTTTTTATGCCAATACCATACTGTTTTGATTACTATAGCTTTGTAATGTACTTTGAAAGCAGGAATCGTGCTGCCTCCAGCTTTCTTCTTTCTCAAGATAACTTTGGCTATTTGGGGTCTTTTGTAGTTCCATATGAGTTTTAGGATTGTTTGCTCTATTTGTATGAAAAATGAATTGGAATTTTGATAGTGATTGCATTGAATCTGTAGATCACTTTAGGTAGTGTAGATATTTCTACAATATCCTTCTTCCAATCTTTGAGCACAGAATGTCTTTGCATTTATTTGTGTCTTCTTCAGTTTCCTTCAGTAATGTTCTATAGTTTTCACTGTACAGATCTTTCACCTTCTTGGTTAAATTTATTCCTTAGTATTTTATTTTATTTTTGCTGCAGTTGTAAACTGGGATTTTTAAAAAAAATTTCTCTCTAATAGTTTGTTGCTAATATGTAGAAACACAACTGATTTTTATGTATTGAAATTGTATCCTGAAACTTTATTTATTTATTAGTTCTAATGAAATTTTGGTGGAGTCTTTAGGATTTTTGATATATAATATTAGTCATCTGCAAATAGAGAGAATTTTACTTTTCCTTTCCAATTTGGAAGCCTTTTATTTCTTTTTCTGGACTAATTGCTGTGGTTAGGACTTCCAGTCCTACGATGAATAAAAGTTGTTGAGAGTGGGCATTCTTGTAAGGCAACTGTGGTAGCAATAAATTCTCCATCCTTGTTTATCTTGGAATGTATTTATTTTACATGTTTGAAAAAAAGTTTAGCTCGATATTGAATTTTTGGTTGACAGTTTTTTTCTTTCAGCTCTTTGATAAGTTGTCAGCTGCCTTCTGTTCTCTCTTGATTCAGATGAGAAGTCAGCAATTAATCATGTTGTGATGAGTAAATTTTTGTCTTGCTGCTTTAAATATTTCCTCTTTTTTTTGTCTTTGACTCTCAATAGTTTGAGTATGATGTGTCTAGGTGTGAATCCCTTTGTGTTTATCCTACTTCGGTATTTTTATGCTTCTTGGATGTTTCAACTAATGTTTTTCTTTAAATTTTGGAAGTTTTTGGCCATTATTTCTTCAAATATATTTTCTGTCCTTTGTCTCCTGTTGTTCTGGGACTCCCATTACCTGTATATTATTCCATAGGTTTTTGAGGCTCATTTAATTTTTTTCCTGTTTTTTTTTTCTCTGTGTATTTCTGATTGAATAATTTCTATTAAATGAGCTTTGAGTTCACTGATTCTTTGTCCTTTCATTTTAAATCTGCCATTGGACCCCTCTAACATATTTATTATTTTAGTTATTATACTCAAATCCATTTGGTTCTCTTTGTGTAATTCCTGTATCTTTATTGAGCATTTCTATTCATTGACTAATTATTATCATACTTTTCTTTATTTCTCTAAACATTTTTCCTGTAGTTCTTTAAATATATTTGTATGGTTTTTTTTACTTTATTTTAGGCTGCGTTGGGTCTCCGTTGCTGTGCACGGGCTTTCTTTAGTTGCGGCAAGTGGGGTCTACTCTTCGTTGCGGTGCACGGGCTTCTCATTGTGGGGTCTTCTCTTGTTGCAGAACATGGGCTCTAGGTGCGCAGGCTCAGTAGTTGTGGCACTCGGGCTTAGTTGCTCCATGGCATGTGGGATCTTCTTGGACCAGGGATCAAACCCATGTCCCCTGCATTGGCAGGTGGATTCTTAACCACTGCACCATGAAGGAAGTCCCTATTTGTATGTCTAAAGTTTTCTTTGAAGCCTTTATCTGCTAATTTCAACATCTGGGGATACTCACTGACAGTTTCTCTTGACTGTTTTTCTCTCAGTATAGGTTACACTTTCCTGTTTTTTTGTTTCTTTGCATGTGCCACTTTTCTTTTTGTTAAAACTGGACTCTTTATATAATATATTGTAGGAACTATACATTCTGGTATTTCTCCACTGAAGGTTGTTGTTCTGGTTTTTGTTTGTTTTTTTGTTGTTTAGTAACTTGCCTGGGCTAAGAAGGTGGTTGTTCCTGTTTTTGTTGGTTTGTTTATTGTTTAGTAACTTGCCTGTGAGATGTCTCCCCTATGATGTGTTGTCATTGATGTCACTGCTCCATTTTATTTTTTCATTCTTTTATTTTAGCCTGGTTCTTAAAAGTTACCCTGTTTCTGCATAGCTTAGAGTTAAGGCAGTGATTGTACACAGGTTGCACTCAGGTACTTCAAACAGTAAGAGTTCTGTTCTCTGCATATGGACCTGTGTATGGGTAGAGAAGCACATGAGAAGTTCAGGTTATGTAAAATCTGTTCCAGATTTGCTTTTTGCGAGTTCTTTGTGTCTTTCTTATGTACATGCTACTTCAGAGTTAGCCAGGAGTGTGTGAATAGTTTGGAACTACTCTGCATGCTTCAACTTCAGTCAGGAATATACTGAGTGAGGCTAGAAGAGCTGTTGAGTTTCTCTGGAAAGTGTCACTTTCACATACAATGCATTGTGCATGACATCTGCTCCCAGTCAAGCGAGCCCCCTTTCATAAGGTGGCACAGCTTCTGGTCCTCCCAGCCTACCCCACACCACATTCCTGCAGGAGCTGCCCATCAGCTGAGCTGTGGGGAGATGGGAGCAGCCTTCAGAAATAGCACCACAGACTCTTCCTGTTCTTACCTGAAGTTCAGCAGTTTTCAAGCATAAAAGTTTGTCATATTTTTTCATGCCTCTGGTTAAGTCCCACGGCTCTAAAAGGTTATTCTTGTCAATTTTATCCAGCTTGCTTTTTAGGGGGAGGATTTGCCAACCTCCTCACTCAGCCATAAGAGGAAGTCCCCATAATTTCTTTTAAAAATGTAGCTCATTAAAGTCTTTTTATCTTTCCCGAATTGATCCTTGAACATAAATAGTGTCACACTGTGGCTTCATACATCATGTACACAGCTGCTAGAGTTATCTTCCTTAAAATATCCTTTGTGTTACTTCTTTGTGTTACAGATAGCTCCCTTCTGAACTAAATTATGTGTTAGGTGAGATGGAATTTTTGGTCACCCAAACTGTATTTGTATTCTGTTGCCTTAAGCTATATGTTTATAGATTATATGGATTAATAGGACTCTGGAGTATGTCCAGATCACCTAACATTATTTCAGGGTTAAGTCTCACAGATACAGTTTTAGTTTCAGTTCTATATAACATACCTGAAGTATGTTTTCTAATTCTACTATATACCTCTCTCGTCAAGATTCTTCAACCAGAAAATATCATATTTTCCTTTGACATGATGATTCATATCTTCAGATAACAAGGGAAAGATCCCTGTATCCAGATTATACCCACAAGGCATCATCTAGGAAGGATCACTATGTTAATGCCTTATTACACTTTTGCTTTTGCTAATACATTGCCAGAGGGGCTCATACCAGGTTATGAACTTACGAGATGTCTCTCAAGTGACAGTCATGGAGTTTGTGGTATTCATGATTCTATGTGTGAGTTCTTTTAGAGCATGTACACTGTCGCATTGAAGTTTAATTTATCAATAATAAAACTATTACCACAAATGTACAGGAAAACGAAAAGAAAAAAAGAACAGCTGATAATCAGGCTAATATTACCTTGAGGGGGACAAGGTGATATATGGGTTTTAGGCTAAGCAGATATGCCTCTTAATAGTTTCTGGTTTAGATCGAGTCATTTAATTTTGTCACTCACATTTACTCATTTCTAAAGTGAAGATCATAATAATACTTCTCTTATAGAGTTGTGGTGAGAATTAAGACCTAGCACACAGAGGATGCTTTAAAAGTCATGTAGCCATTATTATTTACATAATTGTGTCTACACAGTTACTTCTTAATTCTTGAAACTGTGTGGGAATCCCGTGTGAGCAAAATCCTAGTAAGAATTCCAAGGTGTTGACTGTCTCCATCTGAGTCTGCTTGGAGTTTCAGTTTTGAGGTTCCAAGTGATATTACTGAGTTGATTCTAGCTTAATTTGTTCAGACTGTTACTGAGTAATTAATTTAGCTCTTGCCATTTTAAATTAATTTCGATGGAATTATCCAGCACACTTCCATGGAATGAGATACCCACGAAGAGCGAGATGGTTGTATGTTATGCCTGAATAAATCGGCACTGTATTACACTGTTGATTAAATTTGAAGATATCATCTTTGCCTGCATAACGACGTGGACGCCATAATTCTCGTTTTCGCTTTTTTCGGCTCCTTTTGACTTTTCGTAGTGCTCTAGGTGAGGCAGAAGCTGTTGATTGCCCGTGTCCACACGTTTGTGTGAATTGTTCCCTTTCTTTAAGCAGATTATGAGACAAGGCGGTATGGATGTTGTGACAGAGGTCCTATGTCAGATGATTAGGTTGACCTGGTTACGGTAAAAAGTATTTTTTTCCCGAATACTTCTAGGCAACGAACTTATGAATTGATTCTACCTGAATCTCCTTTACACAGAACTCCCTGAAGACACCTCTATGGTTCACTGGAAATTTTCACTGGGGGATCCACCAAGTTTGATCACTGTCTGTGGTTCACTGGGATCTTGCAGGGAGGCAAGGCTGAGATGTCACAGACTCTGATATCTGACAAATACTTGGACCATACATTATTTTTGCCAAAACTATTTTTGTGTACTCAATATCATGACACTGCCAATTGCTTGCAACATATGTAATGAATATGTATATATTTTGCTAATTCTTTTTTTTTAAACTATTTATTTATTTGGCTGTGCCAGGTCTTAGCTGCGGCACGCAGGATCTTTTAGTTGAGGCATGCAGGCTCTTAGTTGTAGCATGCGGGATCTAGTTCCCAGACCAGGGATCAAACCTGGGCCCTCTGCGTAGGGAGCGCAGAGTCTTAACCACTGGACCACCAGGGGAGTCCCTATTTTGCTAATACTTAAAAAAAGACTCAAGCAGAGTGAAACTTTGCTCCAAAGTAATTGGTGGGTAGTTGAACTATAGCGGTGGTTCCACTATTTCCACCGATTTATTTCTTCTTGTGGTTCGCTTATTCATGCGTTTATTCAGATGTTTACTGAGCTCTGAGCTCTGAATTTAGTGGTGAAGCGCCATAGCTTTTTCCACAGCAGGTTTCTTAATTTGAGCCCAACTTCCTGGAACATCATGGTGACATATGAATAGAAATTATGAGCTTCACATGCAAATTAGGTAAGTGGGCCATCACCTAGAGTGTGGAGGGTTGGTTTGTTAAGCTTTTATGGAGATTGTGACAGATAGATGGGTTTGACTTAGCAATGTTCAGAGGCAGGAGGCTACATCCAATGAATCATTGGTAGCACATGTGATTTTTGACATACCTGCATATCATCTTGAGGCTCAGTTCACAGCAGAAGCCTTTCCTTTGGTTGCCTTTTGAGGGTCTTGCTTTCAAAATACTAAATATGTGTGTTCTCACCAACAGTGGCTCCCAGTTAAGATACGTGTGAACAGAGTTGACCTAATACACTATTCCTGTTAGGATATTAGCAGGAGAGAGGTCATGCAGGGGGAATGTCAAACTGGTATACCTCCAGATTTGCACTGGCACATTTGAGTCAGCTGAATAGTAAAATAATTAGAAAAATAAGGCAGACTGGCATATCTACTTAATATGGTGTTTAAAGAAGATTGTATTAGAGAAGATGTATGCCAAGGAGAAACATGAACACTGAGCAAATCATATGAAACCCTATTAATTCACTAAGGATTTTCATAATTAATTTTCATAATTAACTGCTAATTGGCAGAGCTGTGGCTCTTTGTAGCGGTGATGTACTGCTAATTACCACTTGTTTAGTGTGCTAACAGGTCCTTTCTGACTTGGACCTGTGTTGTTAAGAAAGGCACATGGGGGGCTTCCCTGGTGGCAGTGGTTGGGAGTCCGCCTGCTGATGTGGGGGATTTGGGTTCGTGCCCCGGTCTGGGATGATCCCACATGCCGCGGAGCGGCTGGGCCCGTGAGCCGTGGCCGCTGGGCCTGCGCGTCCGGAGCCTGTGCTCCGCGGCAGGAGGGGCCACAACGGTGAGAGGCCCGCGTACCATAGAAAAAAAAAAAATAAAAAGAAAGGCACATGGAATGACTTGAGCTTTTCTGAAGAGATTCAAAGGCTTGAGACATGGGGAAACCCAGGCATATCCGTTTCATCTGCTATGATCACATTTAACTTGTCTTTCAAAAAGCTGATCTCTGAAAGAATTTATCCTGTGATTGATGCAGGATACATATTTCCTTCTCTAAGACAATGTTCTGTTAGTCTTTGGTGCAAAGTGGGATGAAGAGAAAAAGAATATGACAAGCAACACTACCTGGAACTATGAACTCTCACAGAAAAGTGTGAAAGTCTGGCAACAACCCCATTTCCAGGCTGGGGAAATGTTATGATTGGAATTTTGAAGACGTATAAAGAGAAAAAAGTGAACTAAGATTTTCCTTTTATCCAGCTTGGTATTTCTTTTCTAAAGTAGTTCATATAAGTCAGTGGGATACAGCATCATAATTACATTGGAATTGTAGGACATACAAACATTTTAAAGGATGTCGCGCCCTGTATGGTAGGTGTGATTTTGCCTGTTTCATGTCTTCACTTGGCAACTTCAACAACAACAACATCTTTATTTTTTGGAGAAGTTTGATATCTCCATAACTCGTGGGCACGTTGACCCTCAGTGGATATGGTGTCTTGCCCAAGGCCACTCAGCAGATGGGTGGCTGAGAGAAAACAAACCTGCATCAACTTCAGACCATCTGTTCCACTCCAAAGGATCCTGTCTTCACATTTCTTGGTAGAAGACAAGCTTTTCTCTTAATTTATATCTCTGTGATTCTGGCTTTCAATGTGAGATAGACTATTTTTTTAATTAGGCAGAGAAAATGATAGTTTGTTGGGATTTTCTAGTTTGTAATGCTTTGCTTTTCTTATTTGGACTTCAGAAATCTTCTGTGAAGTGCGATAGGTATGTTGCCACTTAATGGATGGGGAAGCTCAGACCGATTTACCTGGGATCCCTTGGCTGGTTATGCATTGACTCGGAATCCCGTGTCCTTGGGTACAATGACCTGCCCATTTGCTTATGCTGTCAAGCTATCAAGATTTAATGCCTCATGAATTTTCAAAATACATTTTGAGATATCTCTGTGTTACTCTGAAGGTTATTTGGTGCACAACTGAAAGGCAGTGTAAAAAGGTAAATTACTTGTCTTCATATTAGAAACTTAGGATTGTGAAAACAAAAACCGAAGTAAAGATCTGCCATTAGGACTGTTACTACTGTGTCCCTATAGGCGCATTTGTTTAATTTTCCAGAAATAGGTGAAATCGTAGTTTGAGGTCAACTCTTCAAACACTGAGCACTTTCTTCTGCAAATCATCGTTTCAGACTGGTCGTGGTGGGGTGGGAGAGTGAGGGTCCAAGTTGAGTAACAATGTTTCATAGTATGAAACTTGAACCAGTCTTCAGGAGGCATATGGCTTGTCTAGATCCTTTAGCTGTCGTGAAGAATGAAGTCGATAGAGATATATTAACAGAAAATGATCTTTAATACATATTAATAAATTAAAATATGGAATTTATACAAAGTGAGCCAGTTAATGGGAAAAGCCAATCTATATACTTTGATGTGAGCTTACATATGTATGCAAATGCATAAGAAAAGGCCTGGAAAGATGTACCTCCGAAAGCTTATCCAGCTCCCGTGTGGTTATGCCTGGGACGGAGAGTATGTATAACTAAATTAGGAAAGAGAGAATTAAAATTTTCAGTATTGTTTGAATTTTCACCGAGGAAAATGTTTTTATATGTGATTTTATTTATGTGTGATTTAAAAATATGAAATAGTTTTCCACTGGTGGAGACCTGGAGATTGGATAGGTCACGCTGAGGGAGAAAAAAGTATGAGCAAAGGCATCGAGACCTTAAAATGGAGTGGTATGTTAGTGTGCAATTTGTACACAGTGGTAACAAGAGAGGTGGTCTGCTGTAGCGTATATAGCCCCAATTATTGTTTGCAGTTCAGTTAAGTCAATGACATGTTTCAATAGGTTTGTAAGTGAGTTAGGCATATGCGTCTGTGTATGCCAAATGGTTCGATGGATCGCTCGGTTGGAAACCTAATCGATTTCACACAGACCCTCCAGTGCCAACAAAGCCAGAGGCTATGTTGTGGTTATTCTTGAGAATTTCTTTACCTGTAAGATGACGTAATGTTTGTCAGGCAGGGACTAACGGGGACCAGTTTGTATTTTAAAAGAAGAGAAGACACGCAGCCATGCTGCTTGCTTAAGGTTTGTTACCTTTGCCAAAGCACACCTGTCCTTATCAAATTGGTCTTGTCTCCATATGAAAAGCATTATGAACCTCCTACCTGCCTGCTTTGGGTTCCGGGCAGCCTAGATACACATTTAGACAGACCGAAGTGTATACTTTCTCTGGTTTAATTTTGTATGAAAACTAAGTGTAATGTTTAAGAGGCAGGTAGGTGTACAGGCTGAGCAGTAGTTCTTTGTTTCATGTTCTGATGTGGTCTATTTTGAAGCACCTGTAAGGTAAAACATATATTACATAAGGGTTTATTTCATGGTTTGGGAGCACACTCATTGTAAGGGCACGTAAAGTTCTTTCAAGTTGAAGTTCTAAAAATTAAAATTCTCAGTAATAGTACTTGAGTAAAGAAAAAGAGTAAGGAAAAGATGGTAACATGCAAATGCTTGTGAATTGAAGTTCCCACTACAGCTGTATAGACTCTACCTCTTGTGCCTGGTGTTAGGGGCCATTTAGTTGATCTTTAATTAATGAATGAGACCCTTTTTTTTTCCACTGACAACTTTATTTTGGGGAAGTGGGAACTAAGCCTTAACATAAATGCTGCAGTGTGGTTTAACTCTAAAAATGTGAGGGTTATTTGAAGAAATATACATCTAAATGAAGAAATACTTTTAGTAGTTTACTTTAAAAAGTGACAAGTAGTTACTTTTAAAAAGTAACAAGTTTTGGTAATGATTCTGTTGCCTAGAACAACCAGACGTTTCTCTTTCCAGTAAAAGAAACTAAGAGGGCAAGGCTCTGATTTGTATTGTTTCAAGTTTTACTGGAAGGGGTAAAACTTTTTTCTTTTTTTAACTGCTCAGCTTTTCTATTACATTTATGTGTGTTTTGAGGGGGGAGGGGGCAAAGAGAGAGCGATAAAGGTCCAAAAAAAGATGGGTAGGGCTTCTCTGGTGGCGCAGTGGTTGAAAGTCTGCCTGCCGATGCAGGGGACGCAGGTTCGTGCCCCGGTCCGGGAGGATCCCACGTGCCGCAGAGCGGCTGGACCTGTGAGCCATGGACGCTGAGCTTGCGCGTCCGGACCCTGTGCTCTGCAACGGGAGAGGCCACAACAGTGAGAGGCCCGCATACTGCAAAACAAAACAAAACAAAAAAAGATGGGTAGAGTCTCTGAGAGAGAATTGCCTTTGCTGATTGTTCATTTATTCCTGTTAAACCCCACTATCTGTAACAAGTATGTCGCTCTGTGAAAAAATGAAATTTGTTTGGCAGGATTAATTCATTTCAGATCCATGTGGTTTTCAAGGCTCTTTAAAATAAATGTAAGATATTCCAGTGATTCATACTTTAACATTTTGATGAAAGTGAAGTAGGAAACAATTTAAATATACCCAGTATGTAAACTTTTCAATAGTACCAGAAAGTGCCTTTTTCTTGAAAATAACTAGAACATTTTAGATGTTATGAACAGCTGCATAGTTAATGCTTTGACTTTTCAAACGTGATTTCTCTCAAACAATCCATTTAAGAACCAATTTTAAGACATGAGTGGTGCTTCATACATGCCATTGATGGAGAGAAATGACAATATGCAAAACTAACTAATGACATCCCTTATTTTGAGTTCTTGTTATGGTCTTGACACTGTGATAAGCTCTTTACTTAGATAATCTCATTTATGTTTTCACAGCAACCCTATGAGGATGGTATAATTATTATCCCATTTTTCAGGGAAGGAAACTGAAGACTAGAAAAGTTAATAGCTTGTACGTAGTGAGGCCAGGATTCTTGCTTGCTTAGGTGATCTGTTTATAGAATCCAATCTCTTAACTATTATAATACACTGATTCTAAAGCAATTCATGAAATCAGTTCAGTGGTGTGTTGGCAATGGCTCTTAGTTTCCTGAGAGCTAATTGTTGCATATTAGGCAGTTTTGTGAGCTGATTTGTAAACTTTTACACTTTGAAACCAGCCATCATTGGAGTATTTACACTACAGAAATGGGCAAGTCATGGCTTTTTATTTTTAGAAATTGGTTCACTAGCACACCCTTTCTTAACATAGTTCTCTACTAGTGCTATTTGTCAAAGTGTAGCTTCCAAACTCTCACAGTTTAAATGGATATGAATGGAATAAACACTTACCTTAATCAATTTTTTCCCAGTAGCATTTGTCTTAGTGTGATAAATTGTTATTAATATAGTTAGAACTGAGAATATTAAATTTAAAAGAGCTCATCCTGAATTTCACAGTAGAAGAGAGTCCCTTTCCAAGCTTCCAGTCTTTTATCTGAGGATTTTGGAAAGAAAGCCCTTGTCTGGCTGACTGCTGTCAGTGGAAACAATCAATAAACATTCTATAATCGGAATAGAAAAGAGTTTTATTTGAGCCAGGCTGAGGACTATAGCCCAGGAGACAGATTCAAGAAACACTTGAAATGTGTTCTTCTAGACTACAGAATGGGGGGACGCTTTATATAGGCAAAATCCACAAAGTTACATAAGTGGTTTGCCAATTATAATTGGAGCTGGCAAGAAGTAAGGGTGCTTGTTAAGCCAGGATTGGTTGAGGTCTGAAATGGTTGAATAGTTACAAGGGGAGACCTTGAGACTATAAGGGTGCAGCTGGCAGCTGCTAACAGATCTTGTTTTGAGAATGGCTGGTGAAGTCTCTGAGTCTGATACAGTTCAGAAAATTCAAGTTCTCAGTAGTACAGGAATGTGTCTGAAACCACGTGCACAATGGCTATCTGGCTCCGTTTTGAATGCCTGAACCACAGTTTTATATCTTGTGAGAACAGAAGACAAATATTAAACAGGGGTGCATCCCTTCAAGGTTTCAAAAGAGAAAGATTAGCACACACACAGCAACTCAGCATGACCTTGCTGTCTGGGAAGGGAAACTCATCTTTGAAGGAGTACTAGCATTGGCATTGTAGGGATAAAATGCCCCCATTTCCTATCTTCGAAGTGGACATTCTGAACAACCTGGTAAATGCATTTTAAAAAAATGGTCAAAGCAGATTGCATGTTTGACAGACCAATGCATGCATTGCTAACTGTTCCATTTAGCATGAAGTTCAAGCCAAATCATGTATAAGCCAGAATGACTTCCCCATACCTCAATGTGTGAAAATTCCTTGCATTACCACAGAATATAAAAGTAGTAGCTGCACCCAGATTTGAGAGATTCCTTTGACTACTAGCTGAGATAGTTTGAGGAGGAATGGAAAGAAATTGGGCTGGGGACCACAGAAGCCCATGATAAGAGGATAGAGGAATTCAGAAAATGAAAGTTCATTAAAAAATAAAACAAAGCAAAGCAAAACATGGGTGCCAGGAAGGTTTGTGGGGTATGAGTAACTAGTGATTATATGCTGCTTTTATCCATAAAATAATCTTAACTTTAATTTTAGAACCCTGGTACCTAATCTTTCCTAGAAACCATAAAGCATCATTCTGTGCTGATAAGGATCTTTTTATTGGTAGTGGCTCCATTTAGTAAGTACTTTAACACTGTAAATTGTAATTCTGAGGCACTGCATCAAGTTCTCAATTTATCCTCCTAATGTTCTTTTTAAGAAGACATATTCTCGCTTGTGTTTTGTGTTTAATGTATTTATAATGTTCTTCTGTTGTGAAAATGCTCCTTTGAACATCTTCCCATACCCAGCTGGATTGCCTCCTGGATCCTGCTTTATCTAAAGTAAAAGCATGCATGCACGATAATGCATTTGTTCCTAATTGGGGTAGTTCTCTGTAACTTGACAGTCGGTTCTTATCCTGTTTCCTTCACCTCCTTGGTAGTTACTTGTTGGGATTTTCAGAATATATGGGGTTATTACTTGATTGGAATGGAAGTTGATGGGAGGAAATAGAAAGGAAAAGGAATGAGTGAGAAAATAAAGCAGTACGCGGACACCGAATAGAAGTCAAATTATTGCATCTGAAGTTCGAGGCCGGATATGATACCCAACTTGAGGAAGACAAGCTAATCGTTGTCTTTGTGGATAAGGACAAGCCTGTGTAAATCAATATTTTATACCAATCAATTTTATGTTTGCTTAACTTCACTGTTAATTTGAGTAAAGTATTCTTCTGTCCTTTTCATTTTTTATCAGCGAAGTACTTGATAGACTAGAAATGAATGCTCTAGAGTCAGAGAAGTCTGGCTTTTTAGTCCCGGCTTGAAAAATTTAGTAATTGTGACTTTGGAAAAGTAACCTAGCTTCTCTGTATTCTTGTCCACACAATAATAGTAATAATCCTTATCGTAGATGACCACAGGAGTTATTGATAAAGCTCCGAGTGCAGTGCCTCATCAGAGTAGGTGCTCAGTAAATGGTAGCTTATAGTTATCCGTAAATTAAAATGCGGATTAAGTGTGAGAGGTGTAGACAATGTAGTTGGATGATTTGGGAGCTCATATTAGAGAACTGACAAGTACTCTTTATTCTTTCTGTGAAAGAAACCGAAGTATAAAAAGGTAAATTGGGTCTAGATGCTTGGTGATGGTGGTGGTGGTGGTGATGGTGATGATGATGATGACGACGACGATGATGATGATGGCGGCTTTCCTTCTTTCTGCACAGAATGTCCCCCCAGACCTCTCCATCTGCACCTTTGTGCTGGAACAGTCCCTCTCTGTCCGGGCCCTGCAGGAGATGCTGGCTAACACTGTGGAGAAGTCACAAGGGGCAAGTACTTAATTTATGTTGTCTTGCAGTATTTTAATGAACTCAGCTACTCTATGAATGATTTCTTTCACAGGTTTTGGAGATTTTCTTTTGACCAAAATATGTAAATGCCTTTTAGTTGTGATTTTCTTAAGTCTGCCTTTCTGCTTCATCCAGCAGATCTGTTGACATCTTAAAGAACTTAAAAAAATCCATCCTCAGGGTGATCTGTGTCCTTGAACCTCATGCTTATGTCAATGGTTACAATAGAATCTTCTCCTTGAGCATTTGTGTTTCTAACGTTTTTGGAGCTGTTATTTTGACTCTTTCAATTAATTGCTTTATGCATGGCTGTCATTAATCTTTATTTCATTCTCAAATGCCTCTAACCATGTGACTGTGTCCTAAGCTTCTTTATGGCAAGTAAAATTTCATGGCACTCATATATTTGAAGTAACGAAATTATGGTGTTACAGCTTTAGTCAGTTGTAATTTTGCAAATAGCTAATCATTTTCTTCTAAAATTTGAAATTTTTATTCTGTCTCCTAATGCAAACATTTTTCTTTGAAAGCTTATTTGGTAATTTAAATTATATTCCATTCTATGCTGTGAGTGATTTCTGGGCTACTGCCCATTCTTAGCCAATTCATTAAATTTTAGAATTAAGCAGGAGGATGAATGGTCAAATTTTTGTTTCCTGTTTATTTGTTTGCTTGTTGCTATAATTACTGAAGTGTATGGTTTAATCAGCTATACTATTTCTCCAGGAATAAAACTGAAAATTTTTATTTGCCATTATTGGTCCATGAGTTGCTGTTTTTGTTGTTAATCATTGCTCTGGTTTGGATAAGTAAAGAGATTAAAAAATGATAATATATGGTTTAACAGAAAATGAGTGATCAGTTCTGATGTGATGTATTTTCGTTAGCCTTGTAGTTTTTTAAATTTCAGTGTCACACAGCTTAGGACTTTAATTGGTTTGTACATTAATTTTAAATTAATTTAAAATTTTAATTCTATACGACATATGTATGTATGTATGGAGGAGAAAAGAACATTTGTAAGTATGGAGGAGAAACTTTTTTTAGTGATCTTTATTTGATATTAGACTAACGGCTTATTTTTAAAAAGATCCAAATATGTTATGCGTATTTTAATTTTTCAAATTCACTTTTGGTTGCAACAGTTTGAAATTAAGGTATTAAACTACATAAAGTTAAAAAAATGTTTTTTCTGGGTTTTAATGCAGTGCTTTTGGATTAAGCTTGAATCAAAGAGGAGTAAAACATTTCTCAGTTTAACTAGTTTTCTTTCTACCTGGAATAACCCCTCCTGATTTTTAAACATCACATATCAACTTTGAAATTCAAATCTACTTTTACAAAGGAAAATCCTTTTTCTTTTGCATGAGCATCTAGAAAAGTGTGTATTGTCATTTCACTTATCTTTGTAGATACCAACTTACGATTAAGTTCCCATAAATTTAATTTTTATATTGCTAAGCTGCTTTTTCTAAATTTAAACTTTTGAGGAGATGTTTTACCTCCCTAGAATCATGGTGTTGGGTTAGGCAAGCTCTCAATTTTCTGTGTATATATGAAGTGTTGAAAATACTATTTTTGGACTTATGTTTTGAAGATACTTATTAGAATTTCTGCCTCCCCCCATATATTTATTTAGCTGAATTTTATTTTGAGTTGTACTCTATCTAGAAAGTTTCTATCAGAGGTAAAGTGGTAATTTATGTGATATGTGGAATACCATTTAAAAAGACGAGCGTAGATACCATAAGACATTAATTAGAAAAGAAAACTTGAGAAAAACCTGCTACAGGAAAGGAACATATTTCATTGAGCCAAATCTCACTTTCAAGCTAGTAACTTTTAGGAAGACACCACTGTCAAATAGCTCCAGAGGAAACTGTTTCTGGGGGAAAGAAAGATTCTTAGACTGCAGAGGAGTTTTGATTATACCCGGTAGTGATGTTCAAAATACTTCGTAACTAGTTTGACACAGGCATCGATTACTCAGAGTGGACCTCAGTCAAAATGCTTGAGTCAAGGTCCTGGGGAGATTTTGGGGGTGGTCTGACCAGTTTGGGGGTATCGTGGAGGAGTTGTGGGCTGATCAGAGTTAGGGCTACCAGGAGGGCTAGTTTTCCACTGTAACAACCATCTTCATCATAATAGTGCAAACCGGCTGAAGAGCACGTTTGATTACGTGGGATCAGCGGATGCTGTCGGCACTTGTAGGAGTCAGTCTTTGGACTCCGTAGGTATCCACATCCTCTTTACGAGCACCTCACATGTCTCCTTTGAATTCATTATGGGAATCTGTGGCAAACGTCAATACTTTTGTCAGGCAAATTGTCATCTCTAACAATAAATTATATGCAGTAGATTTGCTTAAAGAAAGATCCACTTTGACTGGGATGAAGTGTGTCAGGAAAGTGATGCTAATTTTCTTGAAATCATTTCTTTCCCTACCAGTTAACAGCGTATCAGAAAGAACCTGTGTATTACCTGATTCTCCCACTCTCTCGTGATGAACTTTCTCTAAGAAGCCTTGTTCTTTTTTTAAAAAAATAATTCTTCTTAAACTCTTTGTGTAATTCAATACACTTAATACTGATACTATTTAATGTCCAAAATGCTGTCATAGGCATGGTAGCAATACAACAAACACACTTGATGATGATAAGGAAAAAAATTTCTCATCTAGAACCATGACTTTTCTTCTTGTGGTTACGTACCATTTTGCTTGTATTCTTGGGTCCCACAGGATGAATGCATGGTTTTATTAAAGCTGCAGGAAATCTAGCAGGAAATTCCCGACATTACTTGTGCCGAAACAAATCATGAAGATTATCGATAACACAAGGAGATGCGTAAAGTGAAACAGAAAAAATATGACCTAATTTATGAAGTTTTGATTCCACAGAGTTGCTTATCGTGGCTGTTAGTAAAATCACTAACATATAAGTGGCACAAGAAGCATTCTGAAAGGTTTTATTGGGAGGGATTTTTTAAAATATCACTTTTTTATTAAGCAGATAAGACAGATCTAGATCTGATGTATATAATTCCACTAAACATCATTTAGCTTTTATTCTTAATCAAAGCATATCAGTCATAAATAGGCCAAGACCTGTTTAGCTTTATCTGAATGGCTGTTCACAGAGCCTTTAAAATCCTGAGGGTGGAGACAATGCACATAAAACAAGGAAAAAATGACTGCGGGAGCATTGCCCGTCCGTTTGGCCGAATTTTGCCTGAGCTCTGTACGTGCACGTCCTTGCTTGTGTTAATTTTTCTCTTCTCCCTCTGGGTTTTATGTGGTTCTGGATAACTTGTCTGCTTCTGAATCCACTTCTATCTCCTGTCTCTCTTCAGATTTTTTTTTTTGGCATACCCGGTGATACAGCATAGGCCTAACTAAGCAGGGTTTTGTAGAATTCGTGAACAGTTTTAAGAATACGAGCTGTGGCACATATTCACTCTGTGGCTTTGGAGAAGGTCAGTCTTTATCATCAGGTTTAGTGATTATTAAATGATGAGGTATGTGGAATATTCGGCATACATTTAACAGTGGCTATTTTTATTGTTTTACTTATTCTTCTTCTCATACCTGTAAGAAATGGCTGGACTGCTACAATCCCTTGCAGTTGCCTTCTCTGTGACCTTGGCTGGTCCAGAGTCCCCCTTCTCCCTCCTCCAGTATCCCAGCCAGTTGGTTCTGAGACGTAGTCGTGCCAGTTCAATGATTCCATAATTAGGTGAAAATATAGTCAGTGATAGTATTTGCTTATTTCTGTGTGTGTTCTAGTTAATAAAGTTTAATAATTTAGGTGATCCTATGCTTTTGCGTATTTGTTTCATTATACCTTAATTCAGAAACATTTTTGATGAACACTTTCTCCATTAATTTTTATTTTTGTGATGCCTAGTTTAATTTAAGGATTGCATTTCATAGAAGCACAGATATGAAGTGAAAAGTGAGACAGTATAGTGGAAGGAGCTTTGGTTTTACAGTCTGAAATTTATTGATAATTCTTACTTTTTCAAATATTATTTTTAATAGTTATCATTTGTTGACAGGCATTGCTTTTGTTTAACCCTACGAGTATATTAAGTGGTTTATTATTTGTATTACTATTTAGGAGACTATATACAAAGATAACCTTGACTGTCCTTTCTGTCTTTTGGTTTAGCTGTTTCTGGGAGAATTGTAGAACCCTGTCCCTTTTGACTTTGGCTTGTAACCACTTGACTATCGATGCCTTGTTGTTAGACAATTAGTAGCTTGAACCAAGAAACAAAAAGTAAAATTAAACCAATATTTGTCCCTTATATCCTGCTTTTTGGAGGAAATTCATAATTTTGGTAATTCTGATTGGTATCACTCATTCACTTTACGTCATATATTTTCCTCATTATTATAGGTAATTGGTAGTTTTCTATAATTTCAATTACAACTGATGCTTTAAATATCTATAAAATTTACAATGTAATATTATAAATATTACTTATTGTGAACGTCAGTCAGTTGTAATCATTCATTTATTTAATGCAAACTTTGAACATTTATAAGATATACTTCATAAGGCTCTGTGGATAGAAAGATGAATAATAGGTGATTTTTGTCATCAATGGATTCACAGTCTGATGCAGGAATAGAAGGAAAATTATAGTGCAGTGTGATGTGTGTTATCATGGAAGTGTAGATATAGTGTTAGCACAAGGAAGGGACTGGGTTTGTGGAACTTGGCATTCCTTTGACTGTTCTTTGGACTTGCTACATCATTTCTAAGACAAGAAGAAATAATATTAAAACTATTAATATAAAAATCACTTAAAATTTTTCTCCAAGGAACAACTTGGTCTCATTAGACTATTCTTTAGAATTCTATTAGAAACTAGTACTTGCCAGGAGGACTCTGCATAATATGTCCAGAGATATTCCTAATATGATTTTTATGTTTCAATTTACTGAAATGGTTTATTATTTTATAGGAAATCCTAAGAGTGTTTCATATTTCTAAATTATATACTGTCTTGTAATTACAAAATACCACTGTGACTTAATTATTAATAGAGAGGTACATCAGACTCAGACATGTTCAGTTTTTATGAAAAATGAAGTTATAGAATACAGAGTATTATTATACAGTGTACCATTCTTCTAATAAAACCTCTGCTTTTTTAAAGCATGTACTCTGAGAGTATTCAAAAATGCATCAAGAAGTAACCAGCTAAATGTACTGGTAAATGAGGTGTTTTTTTAAAAAAAAATACATTTTTTAAACATTGAAGCACCACAGATGAGTTTTTAAAAAATACATTTATCAAACATTGAAGTACCAATTTCAGGCAAGTAATTGCACTTAAGATCATTTTGTATAAATGCAAGAGTAGAAGTCGTAGTTCAAGAAGTTGTGTGCTGTTTTCCATGGTGGTTAAGCATACAGACTGTAGAGCAAACTCCTTGAGTTAAATTCTTGGTAATCTTAGGAAAGCTGCTTAATGTTTCTGTACCTCAGTTTTCTCGTCTATAAAGTGGGGGAAAAAATAGTGTCCCCTTCATAGTGTTGTTGTGAGAATCTAATAAGTCCATATAATTAATGTGTATAGAACATTCATGGCACACAGGAAGCACTATAGCTACGCTGTTATCTTATTATCGTGTTTGCTTTGGGAATGCACATGTTTGCTCCAGACCAAATATTTGGTCCAAATATTAAAATCATATTTGGCCCAAGTATTAAAAAACATATTTGGTCCAAATATTAAAAGCAAAACAAACAAACAGCAATAAAATCCCCAGTTACCTCAAGGCTCCAGAGAGTTGACCAAAAGCAGACATATTCTGGAGAGGAGCCAGACTTGGAAAATGGAATTGGTTCCAATGACTTTTATATTTTTTAAGGCTTTTAGCCTGGAGGCTGACAGAAGTCAGTGCTGTGTGGTAGCGAAAACTCTAAAAGAACATGCACGGTCTCTCTGGAGACAGAAAGTCAAGGAGTGATCCTGGAAAAGAGAAATCCAGAGAGAGGGAGCCCCACATTCTGTGCATACACTCTGCTCAAGTGTCTGGCTGATGCTTGGCCACGTGTATGGGGGGCACGTGTGATTCAGTTACCACTGCTAAGGGCAGCACTGCACTGAGGTTTGCACTGCCACCAACCATGTTGCAGTTGGTGGTTTGAGTCCCACCAAGTTGATTGCTTGTTAAAGCAAATACAATCCACGTTCTTCAGTGGTATATAGCAGAATCCAGAATCTCAACAATATAAAAGGACAGGATACAATTCACAATTGCTTAAAATATATAGAAACATGCAAATGTGACCCAGTCTCAAGAGAGACGACTACCAAGGACAACCTGGAGATGATCTCACCAGACAAGGATTTAAAGCAGCCATTATGGCTGTGTTCAATGAAATCAAGGAAAATATGTCTACTGTGAACAAAAAGATTAAAAAAACTCAATGTATAAAAATTATTCAGAGAAACAAAATGGAATTTCTAAGACCTGAAAACTACAGTATCTGAAAAGTTCACATAGCTAGTAAGTGGTAGAACTAGGGTACGAATTTATCTCCATTGGGCTCTGAAGTCTATGCTTTGAAGCTCTTTACTGTGGAGTATCCATGTAATAAGAGGAGAGCAGTGGGAGGGCCTAAGGGGATGTCACTAGTAAAGCAGTGGGAAGAAGAGGAGGACTCCATGGAAGGCTGTGGGAGGATGCAATCTGGGAGATAAGAGGAAAACTAGGAGAAAATAGTTACAGAAGCCATGTGTATTCGTTTCTATGGCTGCTCTAATAAATTACTCCAAGCCTGATGGCTTAAAACACCATGAACTTATTATCTTAAAGTTCTTGAGGTAAGAATTCTAAAACGAGGGCTTCCCTGGTGGCACAGTGGTTGAGAGTCCGCCTGCCGATGCAGGGGACACGGGTTCGTGCCCCGGTCCGGGAGGATCCCGCATGCTGCAGAGCGGCTGGGCCTATGAGCCATGGCCGCTGAGCCTGCGCGTTCGGAGCCTGTGCTCCGCAACGGGAGAGGCCACAACAGTGAGAGGCCCGCGTACTGCAAAAAAAAAAAAAAAAAAAAAAATAGAATTCTAAAACTTAGTTTCAATGGGCTAAAATCAGGGTTTTGGCAGGACTGCTTTAATTATGGTGGCTCTAGGGAGGAATCTATTTCCTTGCCTTTTCTGGCTTATATTTTTGTCTGGTGGCCCATGTTCCATCTTCAAAGCCAGCAACATACTATCATGTTACATATTCACAGGCTCTGTGGAATAGGATGTGGATGGTTTTGGGGTGCCACTATTTGGCCTACTACATCATGGAAGTATAGAGTTTCAGTCAGATGTTGTTGACAACATCAGATGAAAATCAGAGAAATCTAGTTGAATAAGGACTGAAAAGTGTACTTTGGTTTGACAGGAGCCTGGTTTTCCTGCAAACCAATCAATATTATTTTCAATCTATCTTATATATACATACTAATCCATAGATTCACACATATTTTACATTGAAAAGACTTTATTCTCTAAGGAGTTTTTGGTATTTATTGGTTACTCCAAAAGTGGTGCTCAATATTTCCTTTATACTTATATTTAAATATATTTAATATTCTTTTATATTCTTATTCTTCTGGTATTTTGGTTCATGTTCACTACAACTAAAACACTTATTTGTTCATGCTTTTGGGCGGATAGGCCAAGGATCGAAAATTAAGAGTGAATGTTGCATCCGCCCTGGTTGAGTTTTATTTTCATACTGATATTTTTCCATTTGCTTTCCCTTCATTAAAGTGAATTGGGGTAGTGTGGAGGAAAAAGGAAGAGTTGGCAAACCTTGCTGTGAAGCATATAATATAGGTTGTATTCTGTACGTTATTAAAAATAGGTTTCTCAGATGGCTGGGCGAATGATTCACTGGGGAAAACATTGAAGGTTACTTAAACACTTGATACTGTTCATCCGTTTTCAAATATGTTACTGCTCTACGCAGTCTAAGTCTCCTTTGAAATACAGAATCAAACAATGAGGATATAAAATTGTGATTACACTTTTAAATACTCTCGGGGCAGTAGATATCTGCCTCTGAAGAGACCAGGGCCAAAGACTGAATGGGGCTACTTTTTAATAAAGAAAAATAATACCACACTCACAATTTTTGTTTTTGTGTCAGCAAGATTCCTGCCTAGACTATAGTAAGGAATCAGTAAATTTTATGTATTGATAATGTTAAAAGTCATTAGTGACACGTAAAGCACAAGCAACAAAATAAAAACAGATGGGACTACAACAAACTAAACAGCTTCTGCACAGCAATAGAAACAACAAAGTGAAAAGACAACCTGTGGGATGGAAAAAATATTTGCAAACCATATTATGTGATAAGGGGTTAATATCCCAAATATATAAAGAGCTCATGCAACTCAATAGCAAAAACCAAATCATCAGATTAAAAAGGGACTAAAGACCTGAATAGACATTTTTCCAAAGAAGATGTATGAAAGGCCAACAGGTACGTGAAAAGATGCTCAACATCACTAGTCATTAGGGAAATGCAAGTCAAAACCACAGTGAAATATCACCTCATACCTGTGATGGCCATCACCAAAAAGACAAAATATAACAAATACTGGCGAGGTTGTGGAGAAAAGGGAATCCTTGTGCACTGTTGGTGGGATTGTAAACTGTATGGGAAACAGTATGGGGAACAGTATGGGAAACAGTATGCGGATCTTCAAAAATTAAATACAGGACTACCGCATGATCCAGCAATTTCACTTCTGGGAGTATATCCAAAGGAAATGAAAACACTAACTTGAAAAGATATCTGCACCTCCATGTTCATAGCAGAATTGTGATAGCCAAGACACGGAAACTGCCTAAGTGTCCATTGATGGATGAATGGATAAAGAAATTGTGGAATATCTGTATAGTGGAATATTATACAGCCATAAAAAATGAGTAAATCCTGACATTTGTGACAACGTGGATGGACCTTGAGCATATAATGTTAGGTGAAGTAAGACAGAGAAAGACAAAAACCATATGATCTTACTTATTTGTGGAATCTAAAACAACAACAACAACAAAAACAAACTCATAGAAAAAGAGATCAGATTTGTGGTTACCAGAGGTGGAGAGAGGAGGAATTGGAGGAAAGCAGTCAGAAGGTACAGACTTCCAGTTGTAAGATAAATAAGTACTACGGATATAATATACAGTATGATGACTATAGTTAGCACTGCTGTATGATATACAGGAAAGTTGTAAAGAGAGTAGATCCTAAGAGTTCTCATCACAAAGAAAAAATGTTTTCTTTCCCCTTTTTAAAAATTAATTAATTTATTTGTTTTTATTTTTGACTGTGTTGGGTCTTCGTTGCTGTGCGTGAGCTTTCTCTAGTTGTGGCGAGCAGGGGCTACTCTTCGTTGCAGTGCGCGGGCTTCTCATTGTCATGGCTTCTCTTGTTGCGGAGCACGGGCTCTAGGTGCGCAGGCTCAGTAGTTGTGGCTCATGGGCTTAGTTGCTCCACAGCATGTGGGATCCTCCCGGTCCAGGGCTCGAACCTGTGTCCCCTGCGTTGGCAAGCAGATTCTTAACCATTGTGCCACCAGGGAAGCCCTTTTTCCCTTTTTTTGCTTTCTCTTTTTATTTTATCTACATGAGAGGATGGATGCTAACTAAAATTATTGTGGTAATCATTTCACAATACACATACGTAAGTCAAATCATTATGCCGTACACCCTAAACTTACACCATGATATATGTCAATTATACCTCAGTAAAACTGGGAAGAAGTAATTAGGGCCTATCATGCAAGCAATATAAAAATACACTTAAATTCCCCTTGAAGTTTAAATTCCAGAACCATGTCAATCTTCTATTTTCATAACAGTAATAGAGTATAAAATGAAAGTACCTTCTTCATAATCCTTTTTTTCCCCTGAAGATAACGACAGCTAAGATTGGCTTATATCCATCTAGAACATCATGTATAAAAAAACATTTTTCCATAAACAGGATCATATTACAGACTATTGTATCATCTTCTACAATTTAATCATATATGGTTAAAAAATATAAGGACACAGAAAGTCCAAAGGAAGAGAATCCAGGTTTAATTGAGCAGGGCTGCGGCTCAGCTTTTCTATAATTCTCTTGACTCTGTTCTCTCTGTTTGGTTCTTAGGCTAGTTTCCCTCATGATTACAGCAGGGCTGTATCATCATATCATTTGATGATATCCAAATTCAGCGGCATCTCTAGGCCCACAAAGCAGCTGACTTTCTTTGCTTTTGTTCATGAGCGTAAGGAGATTTTCCTAGAAACCTCCTGGTAGACTTCCCCTATGCCCACTGTCACATACTCATTGCCCAGATTATTTACCAGCAAGGGAAAATGTGGCTAACACAACTGGCTCAGAGCATGGGGAGGGAGGGAAGAAAGGCTACCTCTACAAAACTGGATTTTTTGGGGGAGAAAGAGGAGGGTTATATTTGTAAATGAACGTTGGACGATTCCTAACGTTCTTTGCTACGATATATAGCAGACGTGGAGTTGGTACCCTTAAGCCTTATTTGGAAGTATTTATTTAGATTTGATATCCTCCAGGTTCTTAAGCCAAACTAGATCTAGCAAGTTAAATCCTTACCTAGGAATAGAAATCAAAGTCTATGCTCAGTGGTCTTTGAAGCTGGGAAATGGAAAACCCATGCCTCTTCTCCACCCAACTGATTCATGCAGTATTCATTCCACAAAAGTGTATTGAGTTGCTATTGTGAATTCTGGGCTGGTGATACAGGGATAAATAAGAAGGCATCCTTCCTCTTGAGGAATTTAGTGATCTAATAGTGGAAAGAAAAGGTAGACATATCAATGAATGTGGGTGAAGTGTGCTTTTGATAGTAAACAGTCCAGTGAGAGTACAGAGTACTTTCCTACCACTACCTCCCCTATATGAAGGCACACATCCTATCATAAATGGCTGAGGTCCTCTACAGATAAAAACAGTGAAAAGTTTAATGGATTAGTCTGTTTATATTGTAGGCGAGATTATGTTACTAGCTATTTATGTCGAAACTGAAATCCCCAATTATCTACTAATAACTTAACATTTTAGTTCAAGAGGCTGGGTGCTATTTGCCTTGCTGTTCACGAACATCCCTAGTAAAGCACAAATACTGCTTTTTGGGAATGGGGCTCTGAAGCTAATAAATTAACACATTTACTGACTGGGTGTGCTCGTTAGCCAGCATCTTGTCTAAAGCCTGTGTACATAATCACATACCTGTCTTTAGTCTGTGAAACTGGTGCAGTGATTTAGAAGGTGAATGGGATTATTATCTCCTAAAGGGCATATAGCTAAAAATATTCACTGAGCAACAACTGTTTATCTACCACTTAGGTGAATGTGGACGTTTGTCTGTGGTTGAGATATGCATCCTCTATTTGTAGACCTTTTTCTGTTTTATTGTCTTTCTCTCTAGAAAGACTACTTCCTACTCTGAAGCTAAGTATACTACATATTGCTATGTATTTGAAAGATGTGGTTTCCAGAGACACCAGCACCAAACTCAATAAGGAGGTCAATTTAATCAACATGTAATTTAATCACCATGCCACCAGCATTATGCACTGTTTTAGATTATGACTCTTGAATGTGTAGATTATTTTATTCTATTAGTATCATTCAATTTGAACATCTTCTTCAGATTTTTTGCTATTTAAAATAAAAAATATTTTTCACTTGTAAATGTTTGATAGCAAATGAGTCAGATAGTAAATTTATGTGCTAGATTGTTCCTGAATTTACCAGTGATTTAAAGATATTCGTAACCTATTGAGCCAAACAGCCTCTAATTTTTATTCTCTTAAAGTAAACTGTATTTTTTTAAAAGTCTAATTTGACAGAATACATCCTCTTTCACTACTTTTTATCAAATACCAGTTCCCCTTATTTCCTCGACCCCATCACTAGCACTGTTTCTTACCTTGCTTGAGTTCTCTCCAAAGCATTTCTTTCCTTCTGACATACTATATATTTCTGTTTTTATTTTTATTTTTAAATAAGCTGTCTATCCGCATTAGAGTGTAAATCCCATGAGTGCAAAGTTTTTGATCTGTTGTGTTCACTGGCTTTACCAGTAACACCTAGGACAAAGCATGAGATGAACTAGATACTGAGGAAATACTTGCTGACTTGAGGGATTGCAAAATAGAATATATAAACCAAAAATTAAGGGGCTGAAAAGTGCCCCAAATTCTGTGTCTACTACTATGGTGACAGTTTTGAACCTAAGTAGAACATTGACTGTTCAGTGCAGCTGTTTTTCACCTTTCCCTTCTCTATTGCGAGAGAAAAGAAACATATTCAGAAGGGAAAATGAGAAAATAACCTTTTGGGGTTAGATAACCATGCATCCTTGTTTGTCGGGCACAGTTCAGGTTAACACCTGTCACAGCTTAATTCCTATTATCCCCCTTTCACTGTTCGTAGTGCCCCAGTCTGGGTGAGAAACCAAATGGCCATCCCCAGTCATGGTACCTTGGCGAATCATATAAAAGTTTCAGACGTGTTCCCCAGAAAAAATACAGGTAATTTCTACACGTACAAAATCTTTCATATACTTTGAGATTTGAGGACTTAAAAGGAATCCAAGCCACTCTTTTGACTTGTAGCCATCACTCTCAGAATCTATACTTTTTTGCAACTAATCTCAGAGAAAGACGAAGTCCACTGGGATCTGTATAACTTCGAGACCAGATGGAACATTCTGACAGCGTGAGGTCAGTACTGGAGGTATGACCGGATGTGACTTCTCTGACTTCTGAGATAATGGTGATGCCATTAGCTCTAAGACCCCAACAGAGCTGTGGTCGAGTTCTTTACTGGAACAAGAAACCTTAGAACTGTCCTTAGACCATTGACAGAGTAGTACAGAGAGCACCACACCCAGGGCACACAGAATGGGCTCCATATTGTAGTGCACTGATTTCCATAGTTCTGGAGACAGTGAGCCTGGTGTGAGATAAAAAGAACCTATTGAAATGGTTACGTGATCTGACATGAGAGAAAAGTGTCCCAATGAGATTAGACAGTGCAGACAGATTGAGAGAGAGAGAGAGAGAGGAGAGAGAGAGAGAGAGAGAGAGAGAGAGAGAGAGAGAGAGAGAGAAGTGATAAATCACAGCAGAGACAACAAAAGAAGCAACGTTAGGCCAGCAAAATTTAATACTTCATAAGCTGGAGTTACTTGCATTTGTTCACTCTACAGATGTACCATGAGTAACTTATGTTCCAACCTCTGTGTAGGAGAAATGGTGAGGGAGAGCCTGAGGGGCTAGGGATGTTTCTTCCAGGACAGGACATAAGTGGAATCTGTGCATTATAATATAAACTATAAATTTTGGGGGGAAGTGAAGGATTAAAAATAAGATTCTAGGGGCAAAGGTAAAAACTGAGATTCTCTTTATACACCCATGGCCTGGAGATTTTGTTTTGTTTTCTTTCTAATGGTATTAGTGTGTATAACAGTTATGAGTAGGAAAATGGTTTGTATCATGTATTTGATCATGAGATATAGTCTCTATACTTCCAAAATGGATCTGAGGTGAATGCTACATAGTTATTTCAATTCAGTAAATTTGTAGTCAGTTTCACCATAAGGAGTTTTTGGTTCTTTGGAAAACTATTCAAGAATTGCTTAGGAAGAAATCTGTGCACCAGGGGATTCAGCCAATAATTAGATCGCCCTTATGGTGTTTTCTCAAGGACTGTTTTGATAATGGCTTCTTTCTAGGTTGAACTGTTGAACAACTGTTCCCTGAGCAGACTGTTCCTAATTTAATTGTTGCTAAGTGAACAATCAGTTGTCATGAAGGAACTTAAGCTTTAGTTTTTCTTCATGTCTAGCTTTAGTTAGTTTTTCATTCTGTCCATTCTCTATCCAAATTGGACTCACTCCCTGAATATGCTCTATTTTCCCCAGATACATTACTCATATTCTTAACCACACTAATTCCTCAACTTAGAATTCTGAGCCATTCAAAAGTTTACCCTTTCCTTCTATGCTTATGTCCAAGAAGGTATGCTCCTTGAATTTTTTCATAATCCTCTCTGCCAGAAATAATATTTCTACTCGTGGATCCGTATCACTGGGTTTTTAAGTTTTTCTACATTTCTCTCATTTTATAATAATTATTTGGTATGTATTATATATAATTTATTTACATTAGAATATGTTTTTTTAGAGCAGTTTGAGATTTACAGAAAACTGTCTGAAAAAGTCCCATAACCTTTCCCCTCCCCTACATCCTTTATTATTATAATACCTTGCATTAGTGTGATATATTTGTTATAATTGACATTATCACATTATATCATTATAATTGACATTATCACATTATCACTCAGAGCTCATAGTTTACATTAGGACAGATATTGACAAATCATTATCATTCAGATTTCATAGTTTACGTTAGGGTTCACTCTTTGTGCTCTACATTCTAAAAGTTTTGACAAATACATGATGTCATGTATCCACCATTACTGGTATTGTACAGAATAGTTTCACTGCCCTAAAAGTCCCGTGTGCTTCACCTCTTCATGCCTCCCTCCCTTCTAACCACGGATCTTTTTACTGTCTCTCCATAGTTTTGCATTTTCCATAATGGCATATACTTAGAATCATACAGTATGCAGCCTTCTTATTCTGGCTTTTTTCACATAGTGATATGCATTTAAGCTTTCTCTATGCCTTTTCCTAGCTTGATAGCTTGTTTCTTTTTATTACTGAGTAATATTCCATTGCCCAGTTGTACAGCAGTTTGTTTATCCATTTACCTATTGAAGAATATCTTGGTGACTTCTAAGCTTTGGCAATTATGAATAAAGCTGTTATAAACGCACGTGCAGGTTTTCATGTAGACATAAGCTCCCAGCTCCTTTGGGTAAATACCAAGGAAAGAGATTGCTTGGTCATATGTTAAGAGTATGTTTACTTTTGTATGAGACTGCCAAACCGACTTTGAAAGTGTCTGTAGCATGTGGCATTCCAAGAATGAATGAGAGTTCCAGTTGCTCCACATCCTCATCAGCATTTGGTGGTGTCAGTTTTTGGGTTTTAGCCATTCTCACAGTTGTGTAAATGGTAACTTATTGTTATTTTAATTTGCAATCTCCTGATGACATATGATGTAGACCATCTTTACATATGCTTATTTGCCATAGTGTCTTTTTTTGTGAGGTGTCTATTGAGATCTTTTGCCAAATTTTAAATTGGGTTGTTTATGTTCATATTGTTAAGTTTTTAAAATTGAAGTATAGCTGATTTACAATGTATTAATTTCTGCTGTACAGCAAAGTGATTCAGTTACATACATATATATATATGTATTCTTTATCATATTCTTTTCCATTATGGTTTATCTCAGGATATTGAATATAGTTTCCTGTGCTATACAGTGGCACATTGTTATTTATCCATTCTGTATATAATAGTTTGCATCTGCTCATCCCAAGCTCCCAGGTTATCCCTCCTCCATCCTCCCTCCCCCTTGGCAACCACAAGGCTGTTCTCTATGTCCGTGAGTCTGTTTAGTAGATAAGTTCATTAGTGTCATGTTTTAGGTTCCACACATAAGTGATATCATATGGTATCTGTCTTTCTCTTTCTGACTTGACTTTACTTAGTATGATATTCTCTAGGTCCATCTATGTTGTTGCAAATGGCATTAGGTCATTCTTTTTTGTGGGTGAGTAGTAGTCCGTTGTATATCATATTGTTGAGAGTTAAGAGTTCTTTGTATATTCTGACTACCAGTATTTTATCATATATGTGTTTTACAAAGATTTTCTCCCAGTTGTGGGTTGACTTTTAATTCAGCTAACAGTGTTTTTCACAGAGCAGAAGACTTAATTTTCATGAAGTTCAACTTAACAATTTTCCTTTTATGGATCATGCTTTTGGTGTTCTACCTAAAAAGTCATTGCCAAACCCAAGGTCACCCAGATTTTCTCCTATGTTATCTTCTAGGAGTTTTATAGATTTATGTGTTATATTTAGGTCTGTGATCCATTTTGAACTCATTTTTGTGGCAGGTTTAAGATCTGTCTAGATTCTTTTTTTTTTTTTTAACATCTTTACTGGAGTATAATCGCTTTACAATGTTGTGTTAGTTTCTGCTCTGTAACAAAGTGAATCAGCTACATGTATACATATATCCCCATATCCCCTCCCTCTTGCCTCTCCCTCCCACCCTCCCTATCCCACCCCTCTAGGTGGTCACAAAGCACCGAGCTGATCTCCCTGTGCTATGTGGCTGCTTCCCACTAGCTATGTTTTACATTTGGTGGTGTATATATGTCAGTGCTACTGTCTCACTTCGTTCCAGCTTACCCATCCCCCTCCCCGTGTCCTTAAGTCCATTCTGTACATCTGCATCTTTATTCCTGTCCCATCCCTAAGTTCATTAGAACCATTTTTAAAAAATATTTTAGACTCCATATATATGTGTTGGTGTACGATATTTGTTTTTATCTTTCTGACTTCACTCTGTACGACAGACTCTAGGTCCATCCAGCTCACTACAAATAATTCAATTTCGTCACTTTTTATGGCCGAGTAATATTCTGTTGTATATATGTGCCGCATCTTCTTTATCCATTCTTCTGTCAACGGACACCTAGGTTGCTTCCATGTCCAGGCTATTGCAAATAGCACTGCAGTGAACTTTGTGGTACACGACTCTTTTTGAATTATGGTTTTCTCAGGGTATATGCCCAGTAGTGGGATTGCTGGGTCGTATGATAGTTCTTTTTTTAGTTTTTTAAGGAACCTCCATACAGTTCTCCATAGTGGCTGTATCAATTTACATTCCCACTAACAGTGCAAGAAGGTTCCCTTTTCTCCACACCCTCTCCAGCATTTATTGTTTCTAAATTTTTTTGATGATGGCCATTCTGACCTGTAAGTGGTGATACCTCATTGTAGTTCTGATTTGCATTTCTCTAATAATTAATGATGTTGAGCATCTTTCATGTGTTTGTTGGCAATCTGTATATCTTCTTTGGAGAAATGTCTGTTTAGGTCTTCTGGCCATTTTTGGATTGGGTTGTTTGTCTTTTTGTTGTTGAGCTGCATGAGCTGCTTGTAAATTTCGGAGATTAATCCTTGTAAACTTCGGAGATTAAAGTAAAATTGAAGTATTATATGATCCAGCAATTCCAGTTCCAGCTATTTATCCAAAGGACATGAAAGCACTAACTTGGAAAGATATATGCCCCCCCCATATTTATCACAGCATTATTTTCAGTAGTCAAGATGTGGAAGCAACCTAAGTGTATATCAGTGGATGCATGGGTAAAAAATTGTGGTATATACATATAATGGAATATTATACAGCCATAAAAGGAATAAATCGGGCTTCCCTGGTGGCGCAGTGGTTGAGAGTCTGCCCGCTGATGCAGGGGACACGGGTTCGTGCCCCAGTCCGGGAGGATCCCACATGCTGCGGAGCGGCTGGGCCCATGAGCCATGGCCACTGAGCCTGCGCGTCCGGAGCCTGTGCTCCGCAACGGGAGAGGCCACAACAGTGAGAGGCCCGCGTACCTCAAAAATAAATAAATAAATCTTACCATTTATGACAACATGGATGGACCTTGAAGGGATTATGCTAGGTGAGACAAGTGACAGACAAATACTATATAATTTCACTTTTATATGGAATCTGAAAAACAAACAAACAAACTGAACCTATAGTTACAGAGAACAGATTGGTGGTTGCAGAGGCAGAGTGTAGGAGAGGCAAAACGGGTGAAGGTGGTCAAAAGATACAGTCTTCCAGTTATGAAATTAAGAAGCCCTGGGGATATAATATACAGCATGATTACTGTAGTGAATAACACTGTATTGTCTATTTTAAAGTTGCTAAGATAGTAGATCTTAAAAGTTCTCATCACAAAAAAAATTGAAAGTATGTCTGTTATGGATGTTAACTTGACTTAATGTAATGATCATTTCACAATATATGGAAATATCAAATCATTCATCTCATATAAAGTTATATGTCAATTATATCTGTTTTAAAATATTTTAAAAAATTAAGTGCTGACTATTAAAAAAAGAAGCATTACCATAAAGAAGTACAGGCCCAGATGGCTTCTCTGGTCAATTCCAGCAAACATTTGAGAAAGCAGTAATACCAATCTTAACCTCTTACAGAATCCTTCTAAATTTATTTTATGATGTCAACATAACCATGGTCCTAAACCATTAGAAAGGCCTTGCTAGAAAAAATGTTATACACTAATATTGGTCAAGGTCATAGATGCAGAAATCCTCTACAAAATACTAGCAAACCAAATTTATGGATGTATAAAATCAATAGCATATTATAACTAAGGTGGGATTCAACAGTAGTTAATGTATTCATGAAAGTGATTAATGTCTTTCTCCATATTAAAAGACATAAAGGGAAAGATTACATATTTTAATTGATACATTTAAAACATTTAAAAAATAAATCATTTATTGTAAATTTGTAATGTAGGGGAACTCTTTAATCGGATAGATGCTCTCTGTAAAATGGAAAACCAGTGAAATATTGAATTATTTTAGTGTGATGTTAAATAAAGGGGTGAAGGTGGGCACTATTAGAATTAAAAAGTGAATTTAGGGGCTTCCCTGGTGGCGCAGTGGTTGAGAGTCCGCCTGACGATGCAGGGGACACGGGTTCGTGCCCTGGTCCGGGAAGATCCCACATGCCGCAGAGCGGCTAGGCCCGTGAGCCATGGCCGCTTAGCCTGCGTGTCTGGAGCCTGTGCTCCGCAACGGGAGAGGCCACAACAGTTAGAGTCCCGTGTACCGCAAAAACAAACAAACAAAAAAACTAAAAAGTGAATTTAGTAAAGTTAGAACTCAGTATAAATTGTCAGTTACATTTCTATATATTAGCAAAAAGCAAACATAAAAATAAAATTTCTAAGTGAGTCTACTTATATTGGTACAATACAACATCATGTACCTAGGAATAATTCTCATGAAAGATATATAAACCTTTCCATAGAAAATCGAAAAGCATTTTGAAGGAAATTAAAGGTGACCTAAAAAAAAGAGGGATATACAGTGTTGGAAGCCTGAATATTATGAAGATGGCAGCTATCTCCAAATTGATCTGTCAATCAATGCAATCTCAATCAAGCTGCCAGCAGGTTTTCTTTTTGTGTGCCTGAAAATTTATGCCTATTCTGAACATTATAGGAAATAGAGAGGGTCAATATTAACAAATATAATATTGAAGAAAAGAACAAAGTTGGGGCCTTTGGCTACCAGATATCAAAACTTATTTTGATGGAACGGTGGTTAAGATAGTATGTTATTAGCACAGGCGTAGAAAAATAGGCCAAAATAGAAGAGAGTTCATAAATACCTCCACATGTTAGTAACTTGATTTATGACGGAGGTGGCAATGCAGTACAGTGGAGGCAAGAATTATCTTTTTGTAAATGGTGCAAGGTCAACTGAACAGCTGAATGAGGGGGAAAATGAATCTGAATTCCCTCCCTAGCACCATATACCCAGAAAACCAATACCAAACAGATTGAGGTCTCAGGTAAGAGTTAAGATAATACATTTTCTCAGAAATAATGTAGGAGGATCTTTTCAGGGCAAAAAGCACCAGCAATGAAGGAAAAGATGGAGAAATTGTACCAAAACTAAGAATGTCTGTCATCAGAGTTACCATTAAGAGATGGAAAAGACAGGACACAGACTGGGAGAGAATACTTGAAAAATATAAACAATTCTGGGAAATCAGTACGAACAAAAATAGACAACCTAATAGTAAAAAATGGGTAAAAGACTTGAACAAATACTTCTTAACAGCAGATATATTCAAAATATCCAAAGCATACGGAAAAAGGCTTCATCACAGTAGGCTTCAGAGAAATGCAGTTGAAAACTGTGATGAGGTATTACTACACACCCACCAGAAGATCTAAAATTTAAAAGACTAGAAGTATTGTCAAGATGTGAAGCAAGTGAAACTCATACACTCCTGATGAGAGTTAAACGTGTACCACTGCTTTAGATATATTTTTCTGAATTTGTATTTATTAAAAATGTGGGCCCTCCAAATCATAGTTTTACTTTTAGGAAATTGAAACGACGTCATTATGTTTTGAATCCTGGAACACAGTGTGCAGATTTTTCAAGTTTTCCCCCCTAATCTTAATAATAAACAACATGTATGGTGGAGAATTACTTATAGGGTAGAGTAGATTTTGTTTTTCACTTTTCTCTAATTTATTATTTTAAAAACTTAGCAGGGTAATGGATTGTAGGTATGTATTAAATATTTCAATTACTTTTCTTATGTTATGCCTTGATATTAAAAACGTTATATTTATGTTGGATGTTTTATTGTTGTGTTGTAATTATCTAGAAATTTATCTATGTGAAAAACCAGACATGCTATTTGAATAACTGAAACTAAATAACATGTTCGATATCATAAGAATCTCTAGGTTCATTTTACATTCTCTTATCTTGATGTTAACACATTGTATTAGGTGGCACTTACCATGAGAAATAGGCTGGTGAATAATTCCAAATTAAATAGAGACTAAAAATCTGAAACAAAAGAGAAAAAAGATGACATATCTTGTTTTTGGCATACATAGTAGAGCTTAGGAGAGTGGGGATTTCAAGTTGAAGACCCAATTTCAAGATGAAGCTCCATCCTTTTTTTCCAACAACTTTGTTGTTGTTGTTGAGGAAAGTGTGTAACACATTTATATGTCGTTTGTTTCCTCATGTATAAAATGCAGTCAGTCAGATTACCTGTAAAGTGTTCAGCTCAAAGCCTGGCACATAGTAACTCCTTACTATATGACCTATAGATTTAATAATAATAACATTCTTTACCTTAAACAGTAAAATAAGCAACTTGGAAGAAGCAACCAAACTCATTTTTATAGGTATGGAATAGTTCATGTTTTGTGCCCTAATTTATAACTTCTATATTAATTAAATATATTTACAATTATTAAAATATACTAATTAAATGTACATATTAAAACATGAATACAAAAATGGAGATGTCACGTCATATGATATAATTTATAATTAATTACTTTTGTATTATGTTCTTAACTTCTGTCCTCTCTGCTTAGTCAAGTTGCTATTTAAATGACTGTTTTATTTTCCTTAATGGAAATTGTGTTTTTATTTGAAAATAAATTTGCTCATTTGTTGGTCTTAAAATATTTAATGCTGTTTCCTACAGTTGGTAAAATATTTATCTTCTCTAAATTAATGGAATCAGTATGTTTTTTAAAAATCCCACATACTTGGATAAAAAATTATTGGAATAAGTACTCATTTGTCTTACATGCTTTATGGATTTGGTAACTGTTTAAACTATAAAATTGGTCAAGTTCATTGTGAGCTTTATATTTCCTTTCCTTGATTAGCGTCATATAAATCATTCTCTTCTTCACTGTTTGTAGGCATTTAATTAAATAATTCTTGATAACATTCATAAGAGATGTGTCATGAAATTGCTCTGCATCGCTTATGCATAATTACAGCTTTATTGTACTTTATCAGTCTTTTAACTCTGTGGACCATTTGTCTTGTCTTCTGTGTTTAGCTGAAAATTCACTCCCAGCACATGCTGTTGCTAAGCCTTTCTTTGGGTATTTGGATACTGAATCTGTTATATTATTGCTAATTCTTGCTGCTTAAAAAAGTTTCACTTTTGTAATATAGATGATCATTAAAGAGCTTCTGTTACTAATACTAGGAACTATGACTCTTGATTACAATTTCTCTTTCTTCCAGGAAAATCCCACAACACTTTATCTTTGCACTGATGCAAGTGTGTGTGTGTATGTGTGTGTGTGGGTATATTTAACATTTTGATGTGAAAATAATGATGGGATGGTAGAATGTCTTTGTTAATCATTGAAAAAGCATGGCATATCCTGGTTTCCTGATAAACATGAAAGGGAAATCATTTCACATTTCCTTAAGTTATTTTTCATGGAAGAGAATAAATATAAGAATTTGTCCTTTTAAAGGTAGAAAAGTGAATGATAATTATATTATACTGGACATGACTAAATTGTTTCCCTGTGCCCCAGGATCTAAAGAAATAGATTCATCACTTTAATAGGTTCATGCTTAAAATGAGGACTTGAGCTTTGGGTAACAGCTAAGTATCTTGAAAACTTACAGTGAAAGCCAGGGCTTTCCATTCATTAAAGTATTCTTTCTTAAATAACAATGTGTTTGTAAATTCAGAGGTTGGGGGTAGGCTTAGAAGAGATTTTTCTGAAGACTAAATAAATTATTGACGAAGCCAAAATGCTCTGTTGTAAGTAATCTGTTGAATCTATTGAATCTCACTGGGCCTTCAGAACAATCCCACCTGTGTATTTAGGTTGATATTTTTATATCACTTTATAGCATTTAAAAAGTAATCACAACGTATATGCATCTTACGCACATTTCCTTCTTGAAGCTTGTTAATAAGGAGTGGAGATTCTTAGTTATGGCGAAGTAGCATGAGCTTTGGACCTGATGAATGAATTTTCTAAAGAAAAAAGAATTGCAAGTACACATAAATGCATGAAGAGTCTGAAACAGACCTCAAGTTTCACTGATCCCCAATCATATGTGCTAAAGAAGGGAGGTTGATTATGGAAACTTACCTTTGAGAGAGAGTATATCCCTCAGTGTTGAGATTTTTAAATTCTGATTGATTTGCTAGGAATCTTAGGGCCTTGTAGAGGCAGTCGTTGACATATGGCTTTTTATTCTGTTTTACACTTTGGATATAATTATATTCACTTAATTTTTAAAGAGTCGTATGAGGCTAACATGCATTCATTAATAACTACATTTTAAACAATACTTGGATTCTGGTGCAGTTTCAGAATTATTTGACAAAGCATGCCTTTTGTTATACTGTGAACATTTATATAATGCTAGAAAGATTGGGCTAAGAGAAATTTTACTTCTATTTCATCAGAGATTTATTCTTAGATGCTGTATTTCTAAACTGATCTTTTTCGTTAAATACATTTTTATAGTTAGAGGAGAATAGTGGTTCCTAAATCAAAGGGCTGTAGGTTTGAGAATTAGGTAAATGTTCACGTTTGCTTTTGAATATACTAGATTATTGTTATTTCATGTACCTGGTACATATTCAGCCTAATGCCTTTTGAAGTTATGATTACTAAATTAATTGAAATTTGTGTGTTTTGAGGAGATTAAATGTTATTAATTAAAAGTTTGGATACTGTTTCAGATCCTTCAGAATTGGAAGTAGGTTTCGGTGCAGGGACCACATTTCAGTTTATTTAAATGACAGTAATTAAAACCTTGCTAGCTACTTATTTGTGTGCCTGTTACTATTTTGACTTTTTCTTTCCACAGAAAGTTGATGTGAAAAAATGGGTATGTGTTTCCACGTATTTACAAAGAGATCGTGATATAAATGGGTGCATGTTTGCTGTTGCCTCTAATCTTTTTGTTTCGCTTCCTAGTGTGGCTGGTACTATGAGTATTCAAAATAACTGCTCTGTTGTAGTCAACACGTATTTTACCAGTCTCCAGTTAGAACCTTTAGAAGTTTCTAGTTTTCTTCTTCTGAAATGGAATCTACTAAAATATTCTCTATCCCTGGAGCATTATAGTCTCTGTGTAATCGGCTTTATCGTTATGATAGGCTTCTGGTCAATGAGAAGGCTTTTATTATTAATATTGTGTATCTTTTACCGAAAAATCTCGACTGTTTAATCTTAGAATCCTACTGCTTAGCTCTCGTATTTTCCCATGTGCTATAGAAAAAGGCTTTATACATATTCATACAATCTTAAAAAGTGAAGGTGAATGAGAAAATATCACGAAGAAAGTTAACCGCTGCAGGATTCTGGAGGCTAATTTGGAGACCAACAGTGTAACAAAGTGATATGGCCAAATTATGTTACTATTCTTGGTCTCAGTTTCTTCAACTATTGAGAGAGAGGGGGGGAGGGAAGGAGGGAGGGGGACAGAGGGAAAGGGAAAGATCCTTCCAATTCTGAACTCCTTTTAATGCTGAATGGAAATTAGAGTTTCACCAACATTGATATTCCTGATCCACTTTGTGTGCAAAACAGTGAGGCCCTTCATGTTGTGTTGTTTTGTTTGTATTTGCCCTGTGACTTACTATGGTGAATCAGCTAATACTGGCTTACTTGATGACTTCATTTTACTTTCATTATATTCCCTCATTCTGGGATGCAGTTACCGTGAGGCAACATCTTGAGACTTTTGCTGTCTTTACAGTAGCCTTTCACTTGTGTTTCCCAAACAACTGCCCTGTTTCCTAAACTTCTTTCAGCCCTTTATACTTAAAGAAAGTTTTGTTTATTAAATTTACCATTTCCATTATAATGACACCCATGTATGGATTTTTTTTTTTTTTTAAAGAAGATGTTGGGGGTAGGAGTTTATTAATTAATTTATTTTTGCTGTGTTGGGTCTTCATTTCTGTGCAAGGGCTTTCTCTAGTTGTGGCAAGCAGGGACCGCTCTTCATCGCGGTGCACGGGCCTGTCACTGTCACGGCCTCTCTTGTTGCGGAGCACAGGCTCCGGACGCGCAGGCTCAGTAGTTGTGGCTCACGGGCCTAGTTGCTCCGCGGCATGTGGGATCCTCCCGGACCGGGGCCCAAACCCGTGTCCCCTGCATCGGCAGGCGGACTCTCAACCACTGCGGCACCAGGGAAGCCCCCCATGTATGGATTTTTGAGAACTACTACTTCTATGTTATAACTCTGGAAATAATTTTAATTCATCATCTGTTTCTTCATAACTAAGCTATTAATTTTGTTCAGCTCTTTCTTTTTGAAATTTCCTCTCTTCTCTGCCTCTAGTTAAAATTCTGATCCGAATTCTTGTCTTGGGGATGGAAACCTGTTTCTAAGAACATGTGTTTCACCTTTTTGTGCTCCTTCCCCAAGATTAGCCATCCTCAAAGAAGTCCCTGTCTCATCTTTTTATCCCTTCACTTCCGTTCCAGTGTCCCTGTGCTGTATCCAAATCAGTAGTTCTTTAGCCAGCCACTCAAGCCACTTAAATTCCTTTGGAAATAGAATATTTCAATGAATAAACCCCCTTTCTCCCGCTGTCTAGAAATATCCCTATTCTTTCCTCTGCATTTGGTTGCTTTTTTGAAGTGCCTTGCTATGTGAATTTTCTCCCTCTCATTTTCATAGGGATTTCTCATCTCAAAATTTATTCTTAGTAGGTTTATTTGCAAACCTTTACCTTAGAGATTGCTTTCTAGTTCTGAGAAAGTATTGGCGGTAACATTGAGCTGACAGTCATGCCGTTTAGCTCTGTGACTCACTTCATAACCTGTGTCAGCTATTTGTGGGCATTCGTCTCGTCTCCTTGTTTATAGGATTAGAATCTGGGCTAGCCCTTTCTGGTTCTAAAATATTACTGTTATGTTAATGATAAGACGTATCAATGCTGAAATGTACCTTCATTGAGATATCATATAATGAAGATATCCAACTGGATTTGCTCTGGGTAACTGATAATCACTATATGTATAGGTCTCAGTAAATTTTAGATTTGAGCTGTTTCTTTCTTTGAAGACCCGTACAGGTCAAATCTTAGGCGCTTGCCATAGGGAGCTTGAAAGTCTACTGTCACAGGTAGAATTTGTTACCTTTTTCTGTTACTTGAAGGGTAACAGAAAACAGTTGAATCCCCTGCCTACCTACCTGCTCTGGGGGCTCATTCTCCTGCGTGCCCTGGGTTAAGTTAGGACGGGTTCTATGTTTTCTCATAGACAATGAAGCACCCCCCCAGCCATTTCAAGTCACATAAGTCTCATTTCAGTAATTAAAATGCCCAGTCCTGTGTAGTGGAACACTCTTGACGTTAATTCTAGTTACAGCTCAGGCCTCTCCCGGCAGGAGCCTGGAGCGGGTGGGGAGTAGGGAGGAATCTGCGTCTCACTTCCCTCTGCCAGTTCCCACACACGCCTGCGCATTGCCTGCGGCTTCTGACCCTCTCAGGGTGTCCTGGCAAGGAGAAGAGGAAAGTTGGCAGGCAGGTCTTCTTTGATGAGCCTGTCATTCATGGGGCTGGTCAGGTGTTTTCAGCTGACTTTCTCTCTGGGTAGTTGGGCGGTGACCAGTGGAGATGCTGTCACCGGAAACCTCTGAGCTGGGGTTCTCTTGCTGCATCCATGTGCCCCATCCTCTAGCTGATCAGCGGTGATGACCTCCTCATCCCTGGTCTCTTGGTGGCATTGAAGACAGTCCCAGGCTGGCTCCATCTAGCGTGGCCCCCATTTGCTCTTGGCAGTGTGGTCACTGGCCAGTTGTAACGTTACTCTGCTGGGACACAGGTATCCCTGAAGCCACCCTCTCTAGGCTTGAGCTGAGGGCAAGCTCTGGGGAAACAGGACTCCAAGCCAACCAACACCTCTCTCTAAGAAACCATCTCTTTGCTCTCCAGCCTCTCCGGAGAGACTGGAGCTGGGGGCCAGCTTAGGGCAGCAGTTGGATTTTCAGCCACCTGCTTTGGTGTCCCTGTTTGGGTGGTATCCCAGTGTGGTTTGGAATATGAGAGTATTTGCCACTACTTTGTTCTGAAACAGGTGTCCTATTTTAAGACCCCGTTATATTTGCTTGTCTACAGAACATAGGTGACAACCCCAGATTGAGACTTTTAGAAGCCTTATAAAACTTAAATATATTGAAAATTAGACTTGCTTCTTTATAAATTTTCTCATAGCATCATTCTGGAAACTTCATCACACGTCAGTCAACCTCTCTCTCTCTCCCCCCTCCTCCTCCCTTCCTTCCACCCTCTAGCTGTTTTCCCGCGTCTCTTTGAGCACCTTTGGGCATTTGTGTTTAATCAAGAGCTCATTGAGTCATCAGATGCTGCTCTTCATACTTCAAGAGGGAATAACATTTGTGAGTTCTGCATTAAAACGTGATGAATTGTTACTTCCATCTACTCCACCCTCAGCCCTCTAGCCCCCTAACCTCTAGCATTGGTTTCTAGCATGGAGGCCTGGGATCGCAGTCATGGATGGAGCTGGGGACAATAAAGGGATGGAAAACATTGTCATATTGTTGTATGTGAAGCATTGTCTGTAGACCAAATGATGTCTCATCCCTATTAAAAAATATGTTGATGCTGTTGGAATTATTAAAATACAAAATCCTTTCAAATGTTTCTGAGAGTAGTTTTAATAATGCATTTTTTCGTGCAGCTACTATGATGTGAGGGTCTATGAAGTGCTCTCATGTTATCAAGATTCAATCATGTTTGAAATGGTTTTGAAAAAAATATACAGAATCTTCTATATCCTGATAGAGACAATTTTTTCTAGGTAGGTGGTGCTCTGAGTGTAGGGCAGGCTTTATAGGTCCTCAGGTCATTATGATCCACATACTCTCCGTAGAGATCAGTTTGTTGGTTTTTGATTGAGAGAAAGGTGGGAAAGGAAGAAGCCCTCGGGCTTCCCTGGTGGCGCAGTGGTTGAGAGTCCGCCTGCCGATGCAGGGGACACGGGTTTGTGCCCCGGTCCGGGAAGATCCCACATGCCGTGGAGTGGCTGGGCCCGTGAGCCATGGCCGCTGAGCCTGCGCGTCCGGAGCCTGTGCTCCGCAACGGCAGAGGCCACAGCAGTCAGAGGCCCACATACTGCCAAAAAAAAAAAAAAAGCCCTCAATAGCTTTTCTACTTCATATTTTAGACATTCATGCAGCTCAGTGATTTATAAATGTGTCACAGAGATAAAAGATGAGGATTTATAGTAGCTTATCAGAATTATTTTCCTTTATTCTTCTAAAGAAGAACTGGATAATTATATATACATATATATGTCAGACCCTTACACATGAGAGAAAAGACAGTCCATTTAGACACTGTCTATAAAGAGTTGTTGATAGGTTGAAACAGACAGCAGTTGCTCCCAATCTGCCCCCAAATTATACTGAATTCTTATTAAAAAATACCAGCATACACATATCACTAGCTGCCAGTGATGGTCATTAATATGAGTAATGCAAGAGCATTGCCACGGGCTGTATCATAATATGTATAATTGCTTTTTCATGGGCTAAAAGCAGAACCCTCTTTTAGACGCTTTCTGGGCCCACCATCAACATGTCTGTCAATCAGTGCAGTCTTGAGGATTTTCAGTGGGGAAGTCTTAGAAAGTTAAGCATTTACATAGGATATCTTCATCATAAGAGAAATTGTTGAGATTTTTCACAAAGATACACCCACATATGCTATTAGATAGTATATATTGATATATGTTTGGAACTTGGAATTGTTAATCTTAAATTTCTTTTGCCCTCTAAAATTCTGGGGGAGCATGGTTAATTATAAAAAAGCCACCAACAAACCCAAGTCTTTAGTGGTGAAATATTTTTTCCTTTTCTCAACATAATGAAATTTACCACATGTATCCTCATTCACAGAGGAGAGAAGACCAGCTGGAGGATTATGGAGAATCCTAGCATCTTGATACAAGGAGAAAAAAGATAACAGAAGAGGCTTAAGTCTGATGGATATTTGGTGTGCAGAGTAGGACATTTCGCTGCCTCAGTGGAAACTTCATGTTAGGACTCCAGAGGCAAAATTTTGCCCTAGTCTCTCAGATTGTCCTATTTGATAAATTTTTTTTTTTTTTTTTTTTTTTTTTGCGGTACGCGGACCTCTCACTGTTGTGGCCTCTCCCATTGCGGAGCACAGGCTCCGGACGCGCAGGCTTAGCGGCCATGGCCCACGGGTGCAACCGCTCCGCGGCATGTGGGATCTTCCCGGACCGGGGCACGAACCCGTGTCCCCTGCATCGGCAGGTGGACCCTCAACCACTGCGGCACCAGGGAAGCCCGATAATTCTTTTTTAGTAGCCCCCAAATGTTTATTTTGTTGCTTTGTTACTATTTCCTCATCTATATAATTTTTAAGAAGACATTTTAGCAAAGGTTCTTTTAAAACTTCTAAGAAAGGCCCATTTATAGAGGAATTAATTTTTGTAATCAGTTGTCATTTCACAAACCTGAAATAACAGTGAAAAAAAATCCCAAGTTTGAACTGAAAGGCAAAATTATGGTAGAGGAAGTTTGTACATCACCTCAATTTCTGTTTCTTTCTTTGTACCAGTAACAGATGGAATATAATTATGCAGTCTCTTGATGTCTGATGTTTGATTACAATTTTCAGACTAAAGTATTGCTATTTGATTTGTTTTTCTACTCATAATTATTTGCATATGCTAAGAAAATCCCTTAGGGTTTTCAGATCTACTAGATCAAGTGACATACAGAGCAAAGACTTCTGCTTCTTTTTATCATCCATTAGACTCCCAGGGCCATCTTTGTTTGAGTTAGAACATAAGGATTGCTGTTTCTCTTCCTGGTTTTCATGTTAGTCTAGCATAATGGGGGGGTGCTTATGTCCCCAGCTCTTGGTCACATTTGAAGCTTCATCTGAGTTGTCCATTCTGAAGTAATTAAACTAAACTTGGGACACTGAATTACTGCCACTCGTAGTTTTGCCCTAAAGAACTAAAATTTCCCACTTTGTGTTTCTGTGTCAGTTGATTTTCATCCCCAAATTTCTTCTAAGACAGAAAGCACCATGCCTGGACTCTGTCTTTATAATTATCCATCTCTGTATCTTGTCTAATGAAATTTTACCTCTTAGATAATTGATTTCCGGGCTTCCCTGGTGGCGCAGTGGTTGAGAGTCCGCCTGCCAATGCAGGGGACGCGGGTTCGTGCTCCGGTCCGGGAAGATCCCACATGCCGCGGAGCGGCTGGGCCCGTGAGCCATGGCCGCTGAGCCTGCGCGTCCGGAGCCTGTGCTCCGCAACGGGAGAGGTCACAACAGTGAGAGGCCCGCGTACCGCAAAATAAATAAATAAAATAAATAATTGATTTCCTTATTAAACTTATTGTAAGCATAAAAATGATAATGCTTTACACCTAAATTGAGGCTGTTTCAATATTTATCTTCATGCATGAGTTTCTTTTCTCTTTCTGTCACATCATCAACTTGTAAAGGATTTTAATTTTCATTCTTTTTCTGTTGCTCTTTATCATACTTAAGCAGTCTTTACATTGAGATTAAAATAATCTATTTTTCCTTTATATATTAATGTATTTTGACTTCTTCTTTGCCCTTGAATGATCCCTTTTGAATATCTTCTAATGTAATAAGTCAAATAGATGGACCAATAGATGATTTGTACAAAAAGTTCAAGTCAGTACTGCCACAGATAATCTTTCATGTTCCTGATTGTCCTGAAAATAATGCGTGTCTGATACATCTGCTCTTCTTTCTCGTTCTGTAGATGGCCGTCTTAGTCTTTGCTAATTTACAGCATTCATTTTATTTTATCCTGTGTCCAGATCACTCTTCTCCGTGACTTGTACATCCTGTATTCGCACACAACTAAAAATGACGAAGAGCAGACCTCAGTAACTAGATGACTTTTTTTTTCTATTTTCTACAATTCTAACGTAGTTCCACCTAGGTAGCTGACAAAGTCAGACTGAAGACATTTCTGAACGAAAAATCTCTAAAACCTAAATGAGTTAAAAACCCAAAAATCTCATGAAGAAAGTATCTATTATAAACCATTTTCTGTAGCAAAATTTTGGATTTTTGTTTTTCTTTGAATTAAGGCTTAAATGATTTCCCCTAATTCCTCAGTGATATCTGCATCACTGGTGATCACAGGTAGGCATGTGATTAGTCAGTAGCAACATGGAGTAAATAAAGTTCCTTGATATCATTTACCACGGATATTAGCTACAAAAATGTAACTACACAGCCTATATTTTCTAAGCTGAGAATGAAATGGTTCTTGACAATTTTTCCTTAACATTATAATATTGAAAATGAAAAAAAGCAGTCATAATAGAATTGCCATTTAGTAATATACATATATGACTATGTATGTATGTTTCAGGGAAACAAGTGTGGTATTTAACATCTATGTTAGAAAACTTTCCCTTGCTGTTTTCTTTAAGACTAATGTGGATGTGTGTATTTTTTCCTCTGTAGGACTCACATGCACCTGACAGCTAAATGTAGCCCTAAGTTTGGAAACATACTATCATTTTTCCTTCTTTGCTCTTTTTCATCTGTTTACCTCTCCCAGGAGTAAGAAGTCAAAGAAACTTCTTGGGTCTAAAGAAAAAGGAAGGAATATATCGATATGTACATATTATGTTTTGTAGAAGAAAAAAAGAGCTGTTATAATGTAAATCATGAGAAGTGGCCGAGTCAAGAGAAAAAGAGAAAAGTTCTGTGGTTTTTCTTTGAAATTCACATATCACAATATGTAGTATCTAAAGAATTGCTTTTTGTCATTTTTGCATGAAATATGGGCAGCTCATCACAGCATATTAATTGATGGTCTACCATACCTGTTTCTAATCCACTATTTTTACTTAAGTTAGTTGGGTTGCTGTTTATATTACTGCATTTTTATGCAACAGATGAGATGAAAAATGTTCTAAAGCATTGTCAGAATATAATTTTAGGATTATACTTTTTTTGGGGTGCTTAAATATGCTGTAAATTAAATCACGCATTAAAGTCAAGTAGCATGTTTTCACAGAAAAGAAAGAACTAATGTAAAAGCATTCTAAAAAAGAGTTTGGCTTGCCACACCTTTTCTCTAGCATGTAGTTGATATTAAGTTTTGTTGTGACAACACAGTGAATGTTTTTTTGTTTATTGTTCATGTAACTCCATTTAGAACAGTGGAGTCTAAAAATAAGATATTTTAAAATGTCTTTGAAATAATGTATCTTTAATATTTTCTCTTTTCCTTATGCCCCTACAGAAATTCATGATGAAGGTAAGGCATTGGATCATCTGCTGTATGTGTAATACTTTGTATGTTTGGTTACTCATATTTAATTTTTGAATTCATGGCACTTTTCTTCACATTTTAAAGTTTTCAGAAATTAAATCAAAACTTTTAAATTTCAGTAAATACATCCCATGTTTACATTTATTGACATTTGACATCTTTGGGTCATATTGTGACATACTAAGTCTTACTTAGCCAACGTTAGGAATTTCTCCCATTGACACAGATTGTTTTTCTGTCGTTCTCCATCTAGAATTTTCACTGTGGGAATTATATTGGCTGTTTTGTGTTTATGCACTGTTGCATGAATACAATAGCAAATTCATACACTGGAAAATTAGAAGAGGCTAAATTAGGAGAGGCACCAAGAAGCTCCTAGTGAACTACTTACTCCAGGAGATGTGAAAATAATTTGACTTCTTTTTATTCCTCAATCAAATTAGAAAAACCAAAAGGTTTTAAGAGAGACAAACTAAAAGAGAAGAGTAATATCCATGGTCATGTCATTGAAGGACACGTGTAGGGAAAAGAGAGGAACAGCAGAATGTCATTATTTGAGAGAAAAAGTAGAAATGTGTTGTTTCATTTTTATATACCTGCTACATTTCTCATGTAACATTCATGAAATTTAATTTTTATCCTAAAAGCTGAGGAAAATTGTGTAGAGAAATTGATTGTGTTCAGGTAATGAAGGCTTAATATATTCAAAAATTTCAAAAGATATAAACTCTGAAAAGTGTGAAATCAAAATTCTGGATGTAGATTTAAAAGGTTGCTTAGAAGAAAAGGAAGCAAAGGATTCATTTTCTGTGGAGTTACATTCATATTTGACAAAACTCTGAACCAGGAGCGTTGTCTTGACACATGGAACCTATTCGTTAACATTAAGAATTTGACAGTTTGGATAGGATGACAGAGCAGAACACTTACCTGAAGTCCCTATCAACAAGGACCCAAAACATTTTCCAAAATTTCAAATAATTCCAGCCATTATTTTTCAGTGGAAACTATTGTTATTACCTTGGGAAGTGAGGACATGAACTGCTCAGTGAGGCAGATCACGAAACAAGGGATTTGGTTGGGAAAATGTTATCAACCGCAGAAAACAAGAATATGTTCTCTCTTTGCAAATATTAATAAATAATGAAGGGGACTTCCCTGGCGGTCCAGTGGTTAAGACTCTGCAGGGGGCACAGGGGGCACACGTTCGATCCCTGGTAGGGGAACTAAGATACTGCATGCCGCGCGACAAGGCTAAATAAATAAATAATGAAATTGGGTTTGATTTTTTAAAAATTAGCAGTTTTGCTTTTGCTAAATCTGCATTTACTGTACTCATTTTATCATTTCACCCCTATTCAAATCCTTTGTCTATGCCATTTCTGTGATTCCTTGGAGAACAGTAAATGGCTTAGTTCCTGAAGCATGTACCTCAAGCTCTTTCATGAGAGCTGATTCATATAAAAATCAATGCAAATAGAAAAATGATGTCCATTTGGTTTAAACCAGGTGGTGTACCTGATGGAATATAATTAAGCTCTGACTTCTTTTAACCGCAAGGCCAGAAACCCAATGACTTATTTTCATACCTGCATTGGATCATCTGGAAAGGTTAGAATTTGACTAAGCGAGGACCTATGCATTAAACTATAGTAATTTAAACCAATTACAAGGAAAAGGATGCTAAATTTTATGCGGCTTTTTCACTTTTCAGTCGTGACTTGCTTTGGTTTTCAGACCTGGACACACATCGTTAGAACCTCCTAGAACCAGCCAGATGCTTCCTTGTCGCAGGTGCTCATTTCTGCTGGTGGCACTGAGCAGTGATCAGTTAGTCCTGTCCTAGTCCTGGTCTGTTCCCTCTGGAGACCTTTGGTTAAGACACCCTCCCTCACAAGTTAGCCATCTAATGCCAAGTGGCTGTGTCGACAGTGGTCAGCTGGTTTGTCAAACATATTTATTTTGCACTGAAGCCAGATTTCTCATTAATTATTATAATCATCCTTTGAACCTGTTATATGATTCACTACTGAAGATGGCAGGGCTGTTTGCATGGCTCCTGCTGCCGGGGACCCCAGGTGGACCAGATGCCAGGCCAGCAGTTCTGTGCTCCTCCTCTGTCTAGTGCTGTTCACATTTGCGTTGGAAAGTCACGTTCAGATGATGTGAAGGCTTACGCACAGAGATTTTTTTTTTTTTTCTCCCTGAAACAACTCATTACCCGAGTATCACTCTTTGTATTTGAAGGTAAACTTAAAAGCTTCCCTGCTTAAATATCTGAGGACTATGAAAGAAGTTCTCCAAGGCAAATTCCTTTTTGTTGTTGTCTTTCGTTTTAAACGTTGGTTGTGTAGCTTAGTATTACCTAAGCAGTAAACTCTTTTTAAGATTTCATTGTTTTTCTTCTGAAATGGTGTGTTATAATGATCAAGGGATATAGAAAAGTTCTCCTGTAGAGTCTGATTTATTTTTTATTTATTTATTTTTTTGCGGTACGCGGGCCTCTCCCGTTGCAGAGCGCAGGCTCCGGACGCGCAGGCTCAGCAGCCATGGCTCACGGGCCCAGCCGCTCTGCGGCATGTGGGATCTTCCGGGACCAGGGCATGAACCCGTGTCCCCTGCATCGGCAGGCGGACTCTCAACCACTGAGCCACCAGGGAAGCTCTGATTTATTTAAAAAAAAAAAAAAAAAAAAAAAACCTCTTGAATAATAAGGGCCTGGAATTATGAGAAATGTCCTACATTGATTAGCATAGCATTTTTGTACAGAAAAAATGATTAGTAAAACAGAAAACCTTATAATATTTAGGTGTTATATAGTTAATAAATTAAATGGTTTTAAATAGCAATGACACTAAAGACGCATTAAGCAAATATGTGGTACGAACATACTTTATTAAACACAGAGGAGGAAAAACACCCCAAGCAACAGAAACACATAGCCAGTAATGTTTATGCATGTTTAAACCTCTCGAGCTGATCTCAGTCATTACTATTCTGGTTTTATGTACTGTGCTTTTCTGCTGTTATATTTTAAGCTTGTAACAGTGGTACCTCAAAGGTAGCTACAATGATCCAACTTTCCCCTCCCCATAGAGGAGGATAACAGATTAATAAATGATACCTTATGACTGCATCTTATTCTGAATAAATGTAAATGTAGAAGTATTTCCATCAGAGCTTCTGCTTACAATATGGGTACCCTGATTGCACATTTTGGGCCAAGATGCTGGAAAGCTCAAGGCATAGGAATACCTAATAATACCAAATTGGTATTAAAATAATCTGTGGAAAAATTGAAGTGTGGTTTGTTTAGAATACGTACAGCTTTGTTGCTTAGATTTTGTTTGAACGTACTCTGAACTTTTTTTATCCACTTACAGTTCACCAGTTCAACTTTTTTACGCTATCGTTTAATATTAGCCCTGTCAGTCATCTCAGGGGTCCTGGGACCAAACCTACGCACAGAACTGAAAAAACTTTTTTAACTGATATTTTCAGAAAGTTCAATTTTACCCTTTATTAAGTGATTCTTGGCTCTCTGACACCAGAAATATTTAGAGGGAGGAGTTTGGAAATGGTAGTTGTTACCTTGGGTTGGTGGTGTTTTTCCCTGAAAGAACAACAGCCCCTTAGCGTAAACCCCCTTCACCTATGGGAGGCTACAGCAGTCTAGCAGAAGCCAACTTCAGGATCTGCAGAGGGGCCATAGAGGGCTGTTCACAGCTCACCAACCATACCACAGGCCCAGCCAATCACAGGGGAGAGCTGGGGTGTGAGGGACAGACCGTTGCATTTTCAGAAACAGGTAGGGCCCAAGTCACACTCGGAAATGTATGTCAAGGACATGTAAGTTCCAGGTAATGCTTTTACTAAAAAGACCTGATAATCCGACATGTAGTTGGAGGTGGTAAGAAATGCAGAGAGAATTAGTTCTTAAACTTCTGTTTTCTTTGCTGTTAGTGTGCAAGTCTTTGGTAGGGAAACGCATGGGTTCAGTTTATAGTTGTTGAATGAATGAATAATTAGAGAAAACTCTCATTTTGAAGGCAGAGGAAAACAAGCTGTGAGCCTATTATGCCTAATACCCTTGACATCAGATAGTGTACCTCTCAGATACAGTATTTGAAGATACCCGATAAATATCTTTTGAATGAATAGAAAAAAGTGTTTCTTTTGTATAATGTTTACTGGAGAATCAGTAGGACTAAAGTATAGGTGACATGAATGTGAACACAAAGTTTGTTACATAAAATTTAACTTTCTACTTTTTCTCTTAACTGGTGCAATGGAAAGCACCGCTTACTTTGCCTGTGTTTTAGAGTCCAAGGAACAGTGAACATGTTAACTTCAGAAAGCACCAAGGTATTTTTCCAAAGTGCGATTTTGACGGGTGGGCTAGCCTTGAACTTGTTGGTCCATTAGCTTGATTGGTTCTATCTAGTTGGTTCTGGCTGGATTCCCAAAGGTTATGATGGTTATAGCACTGTGAGCTTGTAAGGTTCTGGTTTGGGTGGCCGGAGGAGAAATGGACCCCTTGTTCCAGAGTACTGAATTACTACTGCTTGTGATGTTATTAGCCAGCAGTGATGAACTTTTTCTCATTGAAATTGCCCTGGGGGATTACCCAGTCCACTTTGAGGCAGCATGCTGTAGAGTCTTGAAGGAATAACCCTGGAGGTGGCTAAGCCAGTGTAACCGGTACTTTAACAGGTGTAACCATCCTCTTAAAGTACCGGTAGTTCCCTACATCAGAGGAAGTCCATAAATATTTGTTCACTTAAAGCAAGGACCAGGCCAAATTTAACAAGAAAATTGATATGATTGATTGACCAAATCAGAAAGCACAAATAAAGAACCAAGGTACGTCTTTGGATGCATCCCACAAACACAATTCTTTTGATAAATGTTTGTTGAATAAGTTATCCAGCCTGCCCAAGAGTGGAAATTATACATTTTATTTGTCCTGAATCAGAGCCAATCACAGTAGTATTATTTAAAATGACAAGTTAGAGGAAAAGGACTGCAGACCATGTGACAGAAATTATATTCACTTGTGTTAACAGTGCTCTCTTAATTAACAAAGTTAATTTAGTGTGGATTATTTGCATACTTTTACAGGAATTGTATTAAAACTAAATTTGTGATATAAATTAGCATTTGAGTAGTGAGGAAATCTGTAGTGTTAAATCCATAATAGACAACTGTGTAAAATCTTCATATATAAGATCTTTGAAAGAAAATTCAGATACTAAAATATCTCCTCTTAACCAATTTGACCATTTATGTATATATGTACATATGAACACATGAAATGCACAGGCAAAGCTTTACAGAAAAAACAGCACTCTGGTTAAATCTAAAGCTTGTTCTTCATCTAAAAACATCTTGTTTTGGTTGGTATGACTGTCTAGTGTCATTAAAGTTCAGCTGGATCTTGTAGCGTTGGAACTTATATCTGGTAGGGAAAGGTAAGCTCCTACCAAACTAGTCCCAATCAGACAAGGTAAATAAGTTGTTCTTGGCCACAGTAAATCAAATATATTATAGAAAATAAAAGTACTCTCTAAACAGGGCCTCATTCTTAGGAGGAATATAGTTTTGCAGAGTAGATTTTTCCCTTTTTCACTCTGGAGGTGAAAAAGTAACTTTCCTTTTTTGTAAAGCAATTTTTTTCTCATAATTTTAGTACCTTTTAATACCTATTTTTAAATGGTTTGGAAGTCTTTTAAGCATAACATGTAAAGTTATTTTAAGAAATTATGTGGAACAGTAGGAAGGGGATATATTTTTAGTAAAAAAGCTATACTAATAATGAATATTAAAGTACTTTCTCCTGTACTTCTTAAGAGTATGTATAAGTCAATAACATCACAGTCATCCTTAAAGACCTCTTTTTCCTACAGAAAAAAAGGGCAGCCTCCTTGGCATAATGTTCTGTACCTCCCGTGATGTTACCCTGATCTACTTTATGACTCCTGTTTAGTTTCTCTGCGACCCAGCACTGCAATCCCATGGTCCCTTCCTCTTTCTTAATACCCTGGAGTTGTTTCCTATGACACCTTTACTCACCTGGATCGGGGAACCCATCTAGCTTCTCAAATTTAGCTCAGGTTGTAGCTTCATAGAAGAGGGAGCCCTTAACCTGAGTTTAAAGCAGTCGACGAGGTGGAAAAGACTACAGAGGGAAGGAGTATTGTCTTCTAAGACAGAGCAGTAAGAAAGGTCGGGGCAGGGAAAGTGTGTCTGTCTGGAGCACAAGGGATTTGGGGGCGATGCTAGAAAGGGCTGAGACTAAAGTCCTCTATGTGTGTACTACTCACTGTTGTCCCCAAAACAGCAGCACCTGGGTCATCTGGAAAATTTTTGAAATGAAACATCTCTGTGTTTACTCCAGACCTACTGGATCGGAATCTTGGGGGTAGGCTCAGGGTTCTGTGTTTTAACAAGCTCTCCAGGTGATTTGTAAGCCTGCTAGAATTTGAGAAGCATTCCGCTATCTCGTATAAAGGAATTTGGACGCTTTTTCTGTAAACAGTTGGAAGATATGAAAGGTTTTTAAGCCTGAAGATGATTTGATGAATTTTGTGTTTTGAGAAGACTCATTCACTGAAGAAGTATTTATTTAGTCCTTACTACGTGCCAGGCATTTTGCAAGGAATCTGGTATACCACGATGCCCAAAGTACCGTAGCCCCTGCTCGACGCGGACCACAGTGTAAAGTGAAATACAGACAACAAATAACTGGGAATCAAAAATTACAAATTATGGTACTTACTGAACTCGAGTTCATTGTTTAAGAACTAGATCAACTGCTAGCCCCCTCCCCCCACAGGAGAAGGTTTTCTTGGTAGCTTTTTCCCAATTTAAGCATTCTTTCCACAGCACTTTGCTCATCTGCAATAGCTCTTCTTTTATTTTTTCCCATTAAACTTTTCCATGGAACAAGAGAGCATTTTTATGGACTTAGTTAAATTTACTCTTTTTTTCCTTGCCGACCCTTTCTCTGCTCTCTTCAGACCGCTCAAGGTGGTGGCCACCGAACGCTCCTCTATGGACATGCCATATTGCTGCGCCATTCCTACAGCGGCATGGTGAGTACACGTGTAGACTGCATCTCCCCTGTGCTCACGCTGACCCATTTGTGCATATGTGGTCAGGAAATATTTGGTAATTCCATTTCATTGATGGCTTTAACAAGCTTGGTTGTATGTACTTTTTAATATCTTTATATCCTGCTTAGTTTTCTCATTTATAAGATGACAGCTTAGAGGACCTTTAAGGTCCTTCAGTTCTATCATTATGTGACTTCTATTTTTCGTATCTTACTTTTGAAAGACTAGGTTTAGGAGGAGAGAGGTGTTAAGAGTCAAGTAAGAAATAGTTCTCATTTCTGATTTTATTTCAAACCGTTTACTTATTAGAGAATTAAAGTATCCTTACTGAAAAATAGTATAAAAAACTGACTGCGAGTCCCACCTTCAACTCTCCACTAACTTCTTTTCCTTCTTAACTAGTTGTTCTCTTTGTTTTTCCATATCAGCTCCTCTTGCACCCAGTTATCCATTTATCCACTGGGTTCCTCTCAGGCACAATTTACTCATTCTCATTTATATACGCGCGCGTGTGTGTGTGTGTGTATAAAATATGTATAAAATAAAATATATAAATATTCCATTCTTTTAAAAGCTTTATTAAGTTATAAAAACACTACGTATTCATTCTGTAAGATTTGGAAATTACAGAAGAAAAAAATCTTCATATCACACCAATGAGAGAAAACTGTTGGGGACTTTTTAAAAATTTTCAATCTTTGCTGTCGTTAAAATTTTTTTTAATATAATTGAGATCTTGTTATATAACCAAATTTATATCCAGATTTTTTTTTACATATTATCACAGTATAAGTATTATCCATATTATTTAAATTTTTCATCAAGTTTATTTTAGTAACTACACAATAGTCCAATACCTGGAAGTATAAAATAATCATTTCTTTTAAGAAGGAGATAATTCCCAAAATGTGTAAACTGTTCCTGAGCAAAAGCTTAAACATAGCCTCAATATCAATACCAAAAAAAACAAAATCATCAATCTTCATCATCATGAATATTGATGTGAAAAATCTGGTTAATGGAATTGAAAATTATAGGAAGAGAAGTAGAGGAGAAGTATAGATGTGATTTTACTAATGACTTAATATCATTTATGTTAATGTGCTACATCACATTAGTAGGTCAAATGAGAAAAACTGTGATCATCTTAACAGGTGCTGAAACAGGTTTTTAATAAAAATACCAATTCCTAATAAAAACTAAGCATTGATGATTATTTTCTCAATGATAAAGAAAATATTTATGTCAAATCAGTGACCTCATACTTAATTGTCAAACACTGAATCCATTCTTGACAAAACTAAAAGAAAAAAACCTCCCAAGACTATGCCAGCATCTAGCATTGTTCTGGAAATCTTGGCTGACTTAGTAAGGTATGAAATAAAATAAAGGAGAACACTTTAAGTGGCTGGATAGAAGACAAATATATAAAAACAACCTTTTTGCATATAGCACTCACACATTAGAACTTCATGGAAGGAATTCCACTTTCAATAGCAATGAAAACACATGAAATAATACATATGAGAGTCAGTTTTCAGAAAAATACCCTTGATACATATAGATGGGTAAGCACCTGAACTTGGTTGGTAGATCTGGGTTCAGGCTCACTTTCCTGTATGCTGTACAGCCTTGGATACCTTGCCAAACTTCTTGAAGCCTGTAATTGCTTAAATTTTATCCATTCAGTCAATATATATTATTTAGCACCTCCTGTGTGCTAGATATAGTAGTAAATAAGACCAAGTCTTTACCCTTAACAGAATTTAATTAACATTTAGTGAAATAATTATAGTGTGTGCCTCACAGTTGCTGTGAACTTTAGAAGAGGAGAGAATGTACGCTAACAGTTGCAGTGCCTGGTACTGTAATATTATTGAGAAATATTGCAGAAGACTTTAATAGCAATCACTAAGTTTTTACCTGGGAAATCAGTATTATAACACTGTTACTTTTTCTCAAATAAAGGCACATATTTAATATGCTTAGATCTAAGGTCTGTAACCCTCAGGGGCCACCATGGGCTGCCCGTCTTGAGGTCAGACTCATACTCCTGACTAGCTAGGAAAATGTCTGGGGACCCTTGAAGCCTTGTTTCTATAACTTGGGAGGTCAGTGGTTTGCAGTCAAGAGACAGAGGCTCCAGGTCAGTTGATTTTTACATCCTCACGGCACCGAATTCCATGTAACGTGTCAGCACATCTGTCCCCAATCCGTGTATCACCTGCCTCCTTATGCTCACAGACATCCCCTGAGCTGGGTGAACCCTATTCTATCATAGGGGTTTTCTAGGCTTCTCGTTTCTGGGATGTCTGTGCTTGCTCAGTCCCCAGCATTGTCCCTGAGTCCTGTTTGCAGGGTTCCTGTTCTTTCCGGCACTGCACTTGGTTGGTGTAGATGGCAGTGTATCTTGAGCTCATACCACATTCATCTTTGTGTTCTCATTCTTGCAACACTTAATGAGGATTTTGAGGTTGGGGTGGGGATAGAGGAGTTGCCCTGAAAAATTATCCTAAATTTTATGTCCAAGAATATATAGTTAGGAAAACTTAAGAGGGAGAGAAAGAAATCAGGAGATGGTGGTGTTGGGAGAGTTCCATTCCTCCTAGGGAAACACACATTGGTATACACGTGACAAACCCTCACTGCAGTGAAGCGACAGGCTACACACACACACCGTTTGAAATTCAATTCTGGATAAATTTCAGAGAGTTAAAATTTTAAAAATGAAAACAAAACTAGAAGCTAGAAGTGAATAGTGTTCAAATTTCTGCTTGGGAGAAAGATTTCCAACTGACAGATCAGGTTGTCCTTTTGCTTATGATTGTGAATATCAGATGAAGTGAGAGATGTACAGACATATCCCCAATTACTTGTCTTCTTTTACCGACAGGACATATTTCTGCAGTCTTTCTGTGAGGGGGAAGAAAACCACATTTCCTCTACAGCATTGTTCCTCATTTAGGCTGTGTAAGTGCTCAGAATTAGACTTGGAATGGACAATAAATGTTTAGTGACAGCTACTGATTCTGTGTCTTTTAGTATCTGTGCTGCCTGTCCACCTCTCGGTCTTCAACTGATAAACTGGCCTTTGATGTTGGCTTGCAAGAGGACACAACAGGTGAGCACCTTGGTCCGTGATGAAGCTGTGCTCAGATCGTGGCAGGGATTGGATTGGGAGACGTCTTGAGACACGATGGAAGATAAACTGGTTGAATATTCTGGAAGATAAACTGGTTGAATATTCTTAGGGACGAATTCAGGAAAAAAATAAATGACTAACTAGGAAAGGTTTTAATAGAAGGAGGAAATGTACATTGTTTCTACTGGTGGGTCATCCCCACGTAATTAGCTTGATGTGCAAACTAGACTTCAAACCTTATTCTTTTGTTGGAGTTGGGTAGGAAAACAGTACTTATGCTCTGCTGATAGTTAACCATATTACTGTGTTCTGATTAGTTTGTAAAGTATTATTAATGCATATCTTTTCTAACTTTCAGCTTGCATCTTAAAATATTTTTAAGTGTACACATGTAACATTGTCAATGTCAACATTCAACCAAAAAAGTAGCAAATGAAAGCCTCCTTCATTCCCCTGTCCACAGGTCATCATATGCCCATATCTATGTATTTACATATTTTTGAAACAAAAAACATATATTAACACATTTATACTTTTGGAGACTCCAGATAGGAAAGTATAGGCTTTATTTGTGTTTTTATTCTCAATGCTTTGAGAACTTTACACTTTATACACCTCTGTACAGTTTGATGGCTTTATCTTTTACAATGAGCATGCCCGATTTTGGAATTAAAAAGAAATAAGAGACCAACTAGAAAAAAGAATGGAAGGAAATAGAAATTAAAAATAAATAAAAGACCAACTAGAAAAAAGAATGGAAGGAAATAGACCGACTCATTAAGTTGTTGCTTTTATGGGTGGGATCAAGTTCACACATGCCCTCCTTTTTAAAATACTTTCCCATACTCTAAAATTTTCACTGATAACAAATGGATAAAAATAAATTTCTGTTTACCAACCTAATTAACTTTTTAATGGACCAACACATCACCTCGTACAAGAAATTCCAAGAATCCCAGACACCAGAAAGATAAATGTGTTCTTCTCATGTTTATTTCATTTTCTATAGGCTCCATCATTCGTCTGTATTTTGGCTAGTAGTTTTAGTTTTCTCATTGTAATTAATTTACTTCAGCACATAGTTGCATGAAAAAAAAATCTTCAGTCCTCTCTCTCAAGAGGAGTAAAAGACATGCACGATCTATAACTTGTTTTCATACATTGAGATGATTATATAATAGTGAAACCCACCAAACAAGGCAGTCTTTCACCCTACACCCACATGCTGCTCTCTTTTCCCCATTGGTCTCTACTTCTTCTGAATTACTGAACTATTTACTATATTTATCATTTGTTGTGTGCCTGCCTTGAGCAGAATGAAACTCACAAGGCAGATAACTTTTTCTTCCTTATTTGTTGAGGTATCCCCAGCTACTAAAGCAATGATTGACAAATAGTGCGTGCTTTATCAATATTTGAGTGAATGAATGAAAAACTCCCTACAACTCTAAAAATGTGAGTTGAGTGGATGAAGATAAGGAATTCTGCAACATGACGTTCAAGTAAGAATATGGTTTGTGTAAGAAAAGCAGCTCAGGGCATAGATTACATATTGCCTGTTAAATATGCTTAAGAAGTGTTATTTGCTGACTCATTTACTCATTTATGCAAAATGAATTGTTATTGAATGCCTACAGAATGCTAGTAGGAGCTGGGGAAACCCCAGTAAACAAAACATACAAATGCTCTGCTATCATGGAGTTTACATTTTGGCATTGGGCAATTAGTAAAGAAGCCAAAAAAAAAAAGTTTTATGGAGAAATAATAAAGCTGGGCACAGAGAATGATAATTGTTAGATAACAGATATCACTAAAACGATTCCTATTTTGCAGTAGAACTTAAAGGTTTCAAAAGGAACTGTGAACAGATTGAAAAGTTCTGTGCTTATGTTTATATCCTAGGTGATGAGACTAAAGTATGGTTATATGGTTCATGAGGCGTATGCTTGACTTGTTCTACAAGAAATTATTTGATTTTATGTATACCCAGATAGTTTTATAATGTATCCCAGAAAATTCTGTAGGATTCTCTACTATTTTACTCCTAGATTAATAGAAACTACCACATTTTAAAATAACACAATATTGTGAAATAAGGCACAGGATAGTAAACTTAGGGGACAATATTTTGTACCTATTTTGCATCAGCATCCCCCCAAAAGTAGAGGTTTTTTAAATTGTTATAATGCAACTGTCATGTCACAAAAACCCAAATCCTTTTGAAAATCAAGTGGCAAACTAGATGTTAATAGGAGAGAGCAGTGTGAGCAGTGTAACAACATGTGATTGTGTAAGGAGCGAAGTTGGATCAGCGTGGCTGGTGAAATTGGCCTTGTCTTGGCATAAATAAACATCCTTTTAAAGCAATTCTTAGTGGGGGAAAGAGACACCAAACTTCCCCTAATGTCACAGCCCGTTTCTATGAGAATAGTCTTTTCATGTCAGTATGTCTTCCTCCCTCCCTCTCTCCCTCTTTCTTTCTTCCCCTTTTTTTCTAATTTTTATTGGGGTATAGTTGATTCACAATGTTCTGTTAGTTTCTGCTGTACAGCAAAGTGAATCAGTTATACATATCCCCACTATTTTTTTAGATTCTAAGCTAATTTGGCCTAATGCTTTTTGATTTTCATGGTCTAAGAGATGAATTTGCGTTCTATTTCAAATTTCTGACGTCTGTGTGAATAGGACAGTTTCATTTTAAGAAGACTGATTTTGAGGACTTCATTTCCCTCTTGTATGTTGGAGTCACTGGCAAAGAATATCGAGTTTGAAACTGAGGCATTTCTTTGTGTTTCACATTTCAATCATTGTGCAGGTGAAGCTTGTTGGTGGACCATCCATCCTGCCTCCAAGCAGCGCTCAGAAGGAGAAAAAGTACGGGTTGGAGATGACCTCATCTTAGTTAGTGTGTCCTCCGAAAGGTACTTGGTAAGTGTGCAAAGGCGGATCATGTAGTTGGTGATATGATAAGTGACAGGTCAATAGAATGATCTTTTTAAAGCTGAAATTGTAAATTATCTAGGAAAATTGCTTAGAAACAAGCCTGTATCTCTATTTGATGAATTATACATAACTCCCTAAGTAGAAGAATAATGTGACAGGTGTGGAAGTGTGGCTTACCAGGATTATTTAGACAGGCTTCCCTCGTGCCCTTGATATGTAAGTTCGTGACATCGATAATGCCTGTTCTTGGATTATTTTATTAACAGCATGTAAATGCAGTCCAATCAGGAATTTGAAATTCCACGGACTTTATTTTGCACCCAATGAGAAGGCTATATTAATGAGGCTGTGATTACTTATTTTGATATTTATGAAAGCAGATTATTATGTGAGGAACACTTGTCATGCTAAGAAAGGAGAAATAAAATAAAAAAATGGTTTAATTCCCTCACTGACATTGCATTGTTTCAAAGAGAAAGGGCTAGAAATGGGAGATTGAAGAAAGAAGTTTATGCTTAATCATTGAAGGTATTTTTTACTTTTGTGGTGAGGCCAATATCTAACTTCTGTAGTAAATTATATTTTTGCTAAAGAATAATCATATGCAGAATTTTGCAGAATATTGAAATCAATGGAAGTGTGAAGGGTGTCAGTGAAAATATTCTTTCTATTTTAAGGTTGAGAAAGCAAAGAAATATAAAATATGGTATTATAAACTTTACATGAATATCCACATTAAAAAATCCCAGACATCATAGTGGATGATGATTGAAACAAAAATCAGAACTAGAGCATCATTGCAGTTAAGCTCATGCTAGTTTATAGAAAGTGTATTCCTACTGCCTTAAATCAACATATTGTGTGTAGTTGTTTTAGAATTAAGTAAGTAGTTGGTACCCTTGGGCTCTGTGAATGTGGAAATAAGGTGGGTCTGGGGGTGCTTCGAGTCAGTTTTTGCTTACCAACACAGTTCCAATTTTGAAACATTTCTAGGAAGAAGGGTGTGGTTTTACTTGCTTTGAGGGAAGAGGTAATGATGAAGACAGGAAAGTGGTGAAACAGGGCCTTGTGTAACTGACAGGAACTATTAAATTAAATGGAACATCTAATGGTGCAGAGCTAAAGGGAGGCTTGGAACATCTCTCCCCTCTTGTCTCTTAAGCATTGTAGGTGGAATCAGGCACCACGCACATTTCTAGGACAATCCAAGGTGTCAGCTCGTCAAATAAGCATTTATTGAGCCCTTGCTGTGTGCCTGTGCTGTATATGTGAAGGTGATGTATTTTGATCGGGAGATAGACATTTCGAGTTGTATTTTTACTTGGAAACCAATAGCAGTAATAAAAATAATTCATGCATGCTTCTTAGTATATAAATTCTACACATATCTTATTTTGATTTGGACAGAAGTATGCATGTTTTTGCTGTATCACTTGTTCTTTCCACTACACAGCAGAGTTTGTTTGACGGGATGGTATCATTATGCACAGAAGGAGGAGAAAATTCAGAATCTCACTGAGGCTAGAGCTTATAGCATCACTTCTACCAGCAAATTCCTGAGTCACTTAATTCCCTGAATTCTGGCTTCCGCACTTGCAAAATGGTGCTGATTCTCCCTAGCACCACAGTTACCGTGATGAAGCAATGAGATGATGGATTTTGAAGATGCTTTGAATTAAAGAACACTATACAAACATTGGCAGTAATTGTAATGCCTGAGGTGCCCCTTCTGTTAATTACATTCACAGATAATTTTCAAGCTACTTTTTTTTTTTTTTTTTTTTTTTTTTTTTACGGTACATGGGTACATGGGCCTCTCACTGTTGTGGCCTCTCCCGTTGCGGAGCACAGGCTCCGGACGCGCAGGCTCAGCGGCCATGGCTCACGGGCCCAGCCGCTCTGCGGCATGTGGGATCTTCCCGGACCGGAGCACGAACCCGCGTCCCCTGCATCGGCAGGCGGACTCTCAACCACTGCGCCACCAGGGAAGCCCTCAAGCTACATTTTAGCCAACTTATTTAAGTTCCTTTTCTGATACCCTTTTATATAGAGCTCCAGATAGTAAGCCAACCAGATTGTTAAAATTTCACTTTTATTTGATGATGAAGTCAGTGAGTTTAGTGATCATCTGTATAGACCTAGCATATAGTAGAAACCACAGGAATGACCAAGGACAGATTACACATGGCTTCCAGCCTCAAAAAAAATAGTGGAAAAAACAAACCAAACCCATGGAACTGCAGGAGAGTATCGTGAGACAGTAACTAAGTGTTAGGGTTTAGGTTAGAGATGCTGCAGGATGTTTCTGTGGGTGTAGGGAGAGTTAATTATTACCTCACATTTCCACTGTGAGTCAATAGTAGTGAGAATACAGAGTATTATGTTCACGGATTCAAGGACCTACATGGTACTTAGTGAGAAGGATCTGGAGGAAGTGAAAGGGCAAAAAGCGAGGCAGTAAAAGACATTGGACTAAACAGCGGCAGCTGGAATAATCCTCGTACTGAAGCTGAATAACTGAAAATTGGGCATATATATATATATATATATTGTTTATTGGTACGGAGTCTGCTAAGCATGAGCCTGGGCCAGTCATAAAACCTCTTCAAACCCTCAGTTTCTTCATCTGCAGTATGGGGGTAATAGCCTAGTTCACAGGGATATTAAGAGGATTGAATGCTTAATCCAGACAACACTCTTAGCTCTATGAATGGCACATATAAAAATTGCTTAGTGAATTGTTATCACAATTTACCCAGGAGATTTGTGCCTATTAAGAACTGTAGATATTTAACCAGAAGAGGAGAAAGTTGGGAAGTGAGAAGTGAAGAGACAGTTACAGTTGATTTTAAATAAAGGGCTATCATGTGAAAGCCAGATTAATATTCTGAGAAGATGCTGACTTGGTTAAAAATAAATAAGAAATACGGCTGAAAACACATCCGTTAAAACTAACTACTAAAAGTAAACACGTCCTGTCATTGCCTTTGTAACTTTTCATTTGTTAGTGTCTGTTGGCCTTTGATCTAATATTTCTTCAGGAACAGTGATGGTTAAGCTACGTTTGAACTATCTAATTGTGCATTTGCTGCTCTAATCAAGCTTACAACTATTGGGATGCTAAATTGATTAAAATGGATTGAAGGATTGATTTTCACTCTGTCCTCTGCGGAGGTGTCCTGTGGACTGTGCTGGGCTCCCGGAGCCCAGGCCCCACCTAGGATGCTCTGCCCTTTTCTGCTTTATGTGATGAACCTTGTACATGATTTCTCAGGAATAAAGGGTTTTATCTCCAGAAAAGGTTGTAAGCCACTCATCCAAATAATGTCTTTTCTAATCTTGCTGTTTCATATTCTAATATGAAATGATAGTCTAATCCTCTTTTCAGGAATATCTAAGAGGAAGAAAAATTCCTTTGACCCATTGGAACGACTTATTTTTTTCTTTTAAAGGAGGCTTTATCAAAGCAGCTTAAATATAAGAGATACAATTTAAAAGAGAGGAAATTTGGTCAAATAGATATTACTGTGAATCTCTTTCAGACTAAACAAAATAAGGTAAAGCACGCAAAATAATTTTTACTTGTGTTAGAAAGATATAAAAATCACCATGGTATGCACAAGAGTTTTCAACACGTGGATTGGATTTCTCTCATTTGAAACATTGATTTTTGAATAATTTTCTCTGTCACCTATAGAAACGGACAGATTTTTAAAAAAAATTTTATTGGAGCATAGTTAGTTTACAATGTTGTGTTAGTTTCAGGTGTATACCATAGTGAATCAGTTATACATATACATATATCCACTCTTTTTTAGATTCTTTTCCCATATAGGTTATTACAGAGTATTGAGTAGAGGTCCCTGTGCTATACAGTAGCAGACAGATTTTTAAAATCCATGAAAATATTACCAAACAACTGTCTAAAAGTAAATTAGGAAAAGCAAAACCCCACAATCTAAAAAGTGATGAAAAATGCTTAAAGGAAAGCTGTTCTAGGGCTCAGAAGAATTTACTTCTCTCATACCCACCTCTGAATTTCCAGTATATGCTAGGTGTTCTGATTGCATAGTAAGTTACCGAACTCCCTCAAGTTGCTTAAAAATACTGATAGCTAAAAAGACAGTGATCATAAATATTTTCAAGCTCTTCATCGTATCAACCAATTTATTTATTTATTTAAACATCTTTATTGGAGTATAATTGCTTTACAATGGTGTGTTAGTTTCTGCTTTATAACGAAGTGAATCAGCTATACATATACATATGTTCCCATATCTCTTCCCTCTTAAGTCTCCCTCCCTCCCAGCCTCCCTATCCCACCCCTCTAGGTGGTCACAAACCACCTAGCTGATCTCCCTGTGCTATGCGGCTGCTTCCCACTAGCTATCTATTTTACGTTTGGTAGTGTACATATGTCCATGCCACTCTCTCACTTTGTCACAGCTTACCCTTCCCCCTCCTCATATCCTCAAGTCCATGCTCTATAGTAGGTCTGTGTCTTTATTCCCATCTTACCCCTAGGTTCTTCATGACCTTTTTCTTTTCTTTTTTTTTTTCTTAGATTCCATCCAATTTATTTTTTATTTATTTACCTTGAGCCTTTTTTTTTCTCTCTGTGGCTCAGGTGATGGAATCATAGACTGTTCCATTTGGAAAGAACATCTATTCTGTGTCCCTTGTTTTTTTCTCAGAATAAAAAAGTGAAGTCTGAGGGGTGATGTATCTTGTTTACTTGTGTTCCCTGTCACTGGAGGATCATTTTTCTCAAGTGTGTTGCATCACCAGGGCCAAGTGCCTGACACTTAATATGAGAGAAATAAATGAGTGAATAGATGCATCAGATAAGGGTTGAATTCGGATATTCTTAGAAATTCTTGTGCCTTGGACCATTTAGGACAGTCGGAGAAAGCTTACTGACTCTGTTTCATTATCTTTTAAAATGTATAAAATATATACACTGGATTACAAAGGAAACTAAAAGTATCAAAGTGGAGTCCAGGTTGAGAACTCCTGGGAGGTGATTTATAATAATATCTTTTCTATTCCTGAGATTTCGTGCTTCTATCATATAAAGCCTTGTTACTCAAAATATGCTTCTTGGACCAGTGGCCTTGGTTGGCCCCCCTTCACACCTCCTGAATTCAAATTTGCCTTTTTTTGACAAGATCCTCAGATGATTTGTGTGTCCATGAGAACTTGAGAGTCACTAACATGAGAATCAAGGTGATAGGAGAGAGCAGATCACTCCCCAAAGTGCCTGCAGTGCTCCTGGTGGGTGTGTAAATTTTAGAGCAGTTACATATTTCAGCCTAAGGCCAGCTTTGCTTTCAACCTCTGACAACATCTGTTTGGGCTTTAAGGATAACCCATCTTAGTTAGTGTCAGTAACTGAAATTGTTACTGCATTCTGAATATTTACCATCACAAGCCTGTGTGGTTCTTACTCAGATTTCCCTTTGTTGCTTAAGTGGCAAAATTAAATAGAAGCGTCCAAAATAGTTATGCCTAGAGAATATTTTCTTGAGAAGCGTGGACATGATTTAGATAACTTTAAATGATGTAATATGATCTTAAGGACTTTTTTTTTTACTTTCTCCAACAGACTGAGATTTTCCTTTTTTTATGGTTATATTTATTGTGTACCTTTAGGCTTAGATATGATTTGAAGATTGCATTTTCGTCCTCCCCCCCTTCCCATTGTTTTTTCACTGCAGTAGCTCCTTATTGCTTATAAGGTCCTTGATCTGACACCTGCTTTGTCTGCAGGCCTATCTTTCACTCTCTTTCTAAGTATATGCTGTAAGCCCCAAAGATGAAACTCTCTGCTGTGCTGTATGTTCCCGTATCTCTGCCCCTTTGGGTACCATTTCCCTTATTAGAGCCTACAGCACCAAAAAAGCCCAGGTCACTTACAATTACAAGGTTTCTGGTGTATTAAGAATGAAAATCTCCAAAGTACTTTATAAAAGTTTTGGTATTTTTAAAAAAAATCTACACTTAGCGCATTAACATTATTAATACACATATGCAAATACAGTGTATGTACAAACTTTTGGAGACAGCATCTCTAAGTATATAAATGTGACGCTCAGGCCAAATGATCCTACTGGCTCTTCAAATGCCTCGTCCCACGTGGAACCCTGTCTCTCCTGTGGAAATAGCACCTGTCCTGAAGCCCAGGACAATGAACTGTGTTCCAGTGAGGCTGGTCCAAGTGTTCTTTTCTCTCAGTTCCTGTAGCACTTTGATTACAATTCAGCTACTATCTTCAAAACACTGACTCACAGCATTTTGTGGATATATTTTACTTACCTTTCTAGCTTACGAGCCCTCATGGTGGGGAATGTGTTCTATCAATGTTTAGCACAATGCTTTATACGTAGTGTATTCAGTGAACAAGGATGAATGAACAAATCTATTTATCGTAATATGGCATGAGCTTTCACTTGAATTCAAAAGTAAAAATATAAGCATTGGTATTTTGAATCGTCTTCTGATGGTTTGATAAAATCCATATGGTTTTACAGGTTTCTTTTTTTTTTTTTTTTGGTGTGTTTGTGCTGTTATTTTGGCTCAGGTCATTGAAATAGGAACATTTAAGGAATAACTTAAAATATTTTTTTAAAGTTTATCCTACTTTGATTTTAAAGGTTTGGTTCACTTCTGCACATACTTCTTTATTGAGTAACCTTGCTAGATGCTAGGGATACAGTTGTGAGCCTGTGTCAGCTTACAAGAGGGAGAATAAAAAATACACTAAATGATCCCATTGTGATAAGGGCTATGAAGAAAAATGTATTTTTCTTGTTTGTGGAAGCAGATGGCATATGATTTATTTGTAAATAGTTAAAGAGTTTTAATATATTAGGGAAGAAATTAATTCAATAAAGACATCTTAGCCGGATTTTTGCATAAGAATGACAAGTCCAGGTAGAAAGGAGGTCGTAAAAAAGGCAGACAGCTGGTTGAGATGGGAGAGGGGTAAGCAGGTTATTGCTAAACCTGAAGCATCCACTTTTAATCTTATCGATTGGAAAGTTGCTGATAAGATAATTACATATATGTCAAATGTCACAAATGTCTTGGGTTTTGTTTGTAAGAGAAAGAAAACGAAATGCCTCCCTATGCTGGTGACATGAGATTAGTATATTTAGGCAGAAGAGACCTTTGGATGTTGAAAGGCTTGTGGCATATACCAGTGTGCTTCTGCATGCCGTGACTGCTGTTTGTCTAACTAGGAAGGTCAGATATCTGGGAAAGTTCTAGTGCAATTGAAGTCTTTAAAAGCTTAGGCTGGGGCTTCCCTGGTGGCGCAGTGGTTGAGAGTCCGCCTGCCAATGCAGGGGACGCGGATTCGTGCCCCGGTCTGGGAGGATCCCCCATGGCGCAGAGCGGCTGGGCCCGTGAGCCATGGCCGCTGAGCCTGCGCGTCCAGAGCCCGTGCTCCGCAATGGGAGAGGCCACAGCAGTGAGAGGCCCACGTACCGCAAAAAAAAAATAAAAAAAAATGCTTAGGCCGTCATCAGCGTTGGAAAGTGTTGCAGGAACATTCTAGGAATATTGGTGATGTTTACTCAGATGACTGCAAGAAAAAAGGTGGTTGTTCTTTGCATGTTTGAAATTCTAGCAGCAGCCAGGTAATGGTTAGTGAAATAAGTCATTTGTCTGTACTCATAATTTTGTTTTTCTTTACTTATCATTTCAGAACTCATCAATGATGGCTCTCAAAGGTGTGAAATATGATGTTCTTTTAATACATTTGACTTAAGAAGGAACATCTGAGATTTGTAATGTCTGAATTTTGAAGGACATGTATTGTCTTGGTTTTTGATACCTATTAGGGAATATTGCCATCTAATAGCTATTACATCAGATTGTAGATAAAAGTTCCTAAAGGACCCCCATGAAACTAACACATTAGTCCAGTAGGTTTAACCTACTTCATTGTCAACACACTGTCACAGTGTGATAGGTAAAAACGTAATTATAATTTTAATGGTAAGGGCCTACTATCTGTACAAATTTGCCCATCAATAAGCCTTTAAAACAAAATAGTCTGTTTTCACAAATAAATCTATTTTATTTGTGTTTTCGGATTAGTGGCTTAAGTAGTAACTCTTAGAAGGAAGCTGAAAAATACCTAAAGTCAAATATAAACTCCAATTTTTTTCCTACTAGTCTCTTCATTTTTGAGTGACGGGATTGCAACGGAGGCTCTCTGTGGACAGTCCCACGTTGGCAGCGTTCAGTTTGAGTTGCCAGAAGCACTTACCCAGAGCCTCTAGTGATGGCCTTCTTTTGCTTCTAATGCAGCACTTGTCTTATGGCAACGGCAGCCTGCACGTGGACGCCGCTTTCCAGCAGACCCTCTGGAGCGTGGCCCCAATCAGCTCAGGAAGTGAAGCAGCCCAAGGTGAGAACTCCACTTCCATTAGGGGGCTGGTCCCCGATGCAGAGTTGGCAGTCATCTTTGGGATTGTGATAATGAGTAAATTCATTAGAGCTGTTGGTGTCAAAATATTCTGTAATGCAGATACATAACATTTAAGAAACTCATTTGAATTGCTATTTAAAAGTGAAGTTTGTGTGAAGGTTTATCTCCTCTTATTTTTATGCTGCCGTCAGCTTTAGTTTATTTTTGTGTGTGTTTTACATGCTAGCTTTCTAGGGGTGATTTTCTCCAGTGTTTTGGCCTCAGGGTATTGCTTAGGCAGGCTACTGTCAAGATTGCTCATCTTCCAGGGTGTGTGACTTAGAACTGGATCACAGCAGTGCTTGTACATCAGGGCTTTCCCAGGAAATATCTGTGTGTTCTGGTTGTTCTCACTTATGTAAGTTCAAATCTGAGCCTATCCAGGCTTGCATGTTTAGTGGAGGGTTTTATGAGGCTGAGGTCATGTATAATCGTGGGAACATCACTAACTGTGGGACTTGGGAACCCAGGGCTCAGAGGTGGCAGGCAGGTGGCACCATCCGTCTCTGTGATTTTGGCCAGGTACTTAAGCCTTGCTGGACTCCTGTGTCTCTGTCTAGGAACATAGGAGATTGGAGCCAATGATCTGTTCAGCTGTCAACATCTGATGATGACAGTTCAAATGTGACTGCGTTTCAATCCTTCTAGGGTATCTGATTGGTGGTGACGTCCTCAGGTTGCTTCATGGACACATGGATGAATGCCTCACGGTCCCTTCAGGAGAACACGGTGAAGAGCAGCGAAGGTTGGTACCTGAGCCCAGCGCCTTGAGCCTTGCATTTTCTTGTTTTGATATAAGTTTTGTAAATTAAGGATTTGTCTGTTCAGGCCATTAGCATAAGAGAAAGTGGGCCACTGTCATTCATCTGTCCACTGAAGTGATCCATTGCTGGCCTCCTCTGTAGTTTTTTTCTCATGTATGGTTTTGACTACCTATGAATAGAGTTGCAGAAAATTCTTGTATAATTAAAACATGGTGAGAAGCAGTGAATACAATAAACTGAGTGGGAGGAATGAACACATTCACTTACTTAAACCTTTGTGAAATGTTCGTTCGTTTTGATGAATCCTCTTTCTGGAATGTTTAGTCTCCAGTTCAGTTTCAGACTTCTCAGATTGCCCAGAGGTTTAGGACCTTTTCCTGTTACCTCCCATTTACTGAGATAGATAATAAAATGGAGCACTTTCCCTAATATTTTATGTGATTTTAATCTCTCTTATGTTAATATTATTTGGCATTGGGCCAAGATGGCAGTAGCCTGGATCATGGGGAAAAGTGCACAAATAATCCAAAACCATAAAAATATTGAGGGTGATTTGAATGTTCCATTTTGCCTCACCAATTAATGGATGAATATGGTAAGTGCAATGCATAAATAAGCGATTATTGGGACAGAAGGCATGACCCGGGTGATTTATTACGTGGCTTTAAGTCTTTTAGTGGAGGTTTCTCATCATATTAGCGTATCACTTAGATAACTATTCTTGATAAATATTTATTTTTGTAGTTTAAAGAAAGATACAGAGAACATTTAGAAAGTTAGTACTTCTTTAATGAGCTGTTTAACCTTGGGAAGAGTCACTCTGAGACCTGGGTACTAGTGTTACCTCTCCCCAGGTAGACCTAGCTTATGGTGAAACATGAAATGCAGAGCCTCAAAAAATGCCCTAAACGAAAAGTGCTGCTTTTAGTAGGTTAGGAAGAAGATGTTAACGGTGTGTTGATAGGGTTTATAGAAAAGATGAGACGGAATTCAAAAGACGGTTTATCCGAGGAATTAATTCCAAACAGAAGACTCAGAGGGATGCAGTGCATACTGGGAATTGCAGTTATTCCCGACTGATGAGGGGCAGGGTGGAGGAAGCATGGAAACTAGACATGGAAACTTGGTCAGCTTTTTTTTTTTTTTTTCATCTTTATTGGAGTATAATTGCTTTACAATGGTGTGTTAGTTTCTGCTTTATAACAAAGTGAATGAGTTATACATATACATATATCTCCATATCTCTTCCCCCTTGCGTCTCCCTCCCTCCCTATCCCACCCCTCTAGGTGGTCACAAAGCACCGAGCTGGTCTCCCTGTGCTATGCGGCTGCTTCCCACTAGCTATCTATTTTACGTTTGGTAGTGTATATATGTCCATGCCACTCTCTCACTTTGTCAGAGCTTACCCTTCCCCCTCCCCGTATCCTCAAGTCCATTCTCTAGTAGGTCTGAGTCTTTATTCCTGTCTTACCCCTAGGTTCTTCATGACATTTTTTTCCCTTAAATTCCATATATATGTGTTAGCATATGGTATTTGTCTTTCTTTTTCTGACTTACTTCACTCTGTATGACAGACTCTAGGTCCATCCACCTCACTACAAACAACTCAATTTCGTTTCTTTTTATGGCTGAGTAATATTCCGTCATATATATGTGCCACACCTTCTTTATCCATTCATCTGATGATGGACACTTAGGATGTTTCCATCTCCTGGCTATTGTAAATAGAGCTGCAGTGAACATTTTGGTACATGACTCTTTTTGAATTATGGTTTTCTCAGGGCGTATGCCCAGTAGTGGGATTGCTGGGTCATATGGTAGTTCTGTTTGTAGTTTCTGAAGGCTCATTAGTGCCATTCCCACGGGTTGGCTGTTACCCTGAGATGGTTGGGAAGGAGTGTGTGGGGAGGGGTGACGTGGTCAGGTCTCTTTGAAAAGAGTGTCTCTGACGAACAAGAAGAACTTAGATCGGAGGTGGAGAGATTCTGGAGCAGGGAAGCCAACTCGGAGAAGGCCGATGAAGTCATTCATGTGAGAGAAAAGGAGAAGCTTATCCTGGAGAGTGGCCGTTAGAATAGGACAGCCTGGCCCAGAAACATTTCAGGTCAGATTGACTCGTTTAAGGATGAACTCTATGTGGTCGGTGAGAGAATGTATCAGATTTAAGGGCAAGAAACTCCCTAGAGTTTCTGACTCTAGGGAAGAGAGATGGTGTTAAAGATTGTAGGAGATGGACAGATTTGATACAAAGGACTGAGTGAGATTTTGGACACTGGTGAGTACAGAGGGTCTATGGGAAGTAAAATAAAGGGTCTATGGGAAATTGGAATTTTTGAGTCTTTAACTTACACAAAGCTTGGGTTGGATATAAATCACAAGTGCACAGGGGGTAGTTGAAAGAAGGGGAGCCCTAGGTAGAGAGGGAGGAACAGTGACTAGAGTGTTATGTTTAGCAAGTTGGGCATTGCTTTAAAAGGCTGCAAAGCCTTGGAATAGACTAACTAGAGAGGAAGCTGAGGACGGAATCCTAGATAAGGCTGATATTTAGGACACTGACAGGTGAAGAAAAGGCACAAGAGAGGCAGAATGGTAGTTAAGTGGAGAGCCAGGGAAGTTCGTTATGGAACCCAAAGGCTTGGGGTGTAGGTGCGTTCAGTGATACAATATCATCATCGAGACTTAGGAGCAGAACGAGGTTGTGCCATAGTCTTTTGGATCTTTAGTCTCTGACTTGTTAAACGAAACACTTGCAACGAAGTGATTCTTTGAGCCCACGTGCTCTTTCTACAGACACTGTAGAGATTTGTAATTAAGAGAATGAGCTGTAGACCTGGGTTTGGGCCTCGCCTCTGCCACTAACAGTTGTGTGACTTGTGTGACTTAATTTCTTTAAACATGATTTTTCTCCTCTGTGAAATGCAGCTTAAAAGTTAGCTGTTACTTCATGGGATTGTTGTGAAGGTTCAGTAGGAAAATGCATGTAAAACCTTGATGCATATGAAGAGATCAACAAATGTCGTATTGTTGTTGTTATCTTATCACTATTGTTTAGACAGCAGAGCAGCATTTAGTCAGACATGGGAACGTTTGAGGGACCCTGGGCATGCGGGTGAAGGTATGGTAGAGCGTAGATTTTAGGGGAAGAGACGCTCAACTGCATCAAAGAAAACCCTCTTCTGTTTTGAAATGAATGTGGCAGGTGAGAAGTGGGGAAGGGCTCCTCCTTCTTAAGCTTTAGAAGCCAGGAATGGATGAGGATAGTTTCTAACAGTTGGGTTTTTTCATTTCCAAATGAGAATATTCAGCGTCGGATAGATCCCGGATTTCTTAGACTAAGCTCGCGGGCAATGACTGCAGTTTTCCACCTCTCCTGCACATTAGAGAGCCTGTATGTTAAAGACGGGTTTTATTAAAAATGATACTTACGGAGCAGATTTCCTGCTAATTGGTTGTTTTGGGGGATGCCTTTTATTTGTTTTTTTAATTTTATATTGGAGTATAGTTGATTTACAATGTTGTGTTAGTTTCAGGTGTACAACAAAGTGAATCAGTTATACATATACATATATCTATTCTTTTTCAGATTCGTTTCCCATATAGGTTATTACAGGATATTGAGTAGAGTTCCCTGTGCTATGCAGTAGGCCCTTGTTGGTTATCTATGTTATATACAGTAGTGTGTATATGTTAAGCTCAACCTCCTAATTTATCCTTTCCTGCCGTCTTTCCCCTTTGGTAACCATAAGTTTGTTTCCTAAGTCTGTGAGTCTCTTTCTGTTTTGTAAATAAGTTCATTTGTGTCATTTTTGTAGATTCCACATGTAAGTGATAGCATACAGTATTTGTCTTTCTCTGTCTGACTTACTTCGCTTAATGTGATCATCTCTCCTGCTGGTTGTTATTACATTGCTGTAATTCTTTACGTTGCTGGTTATTACAGAGAAAACTAGGGGAAATGTCAAAGACATTTTGGTATTGGTCTGGGTCCGCTTTCCCATTGCATGCATACTGAAGGCTGCTCCTGTCCCCCGTCCTGTATTATTCTTGATTTAATGTTACTCATTTCTCTGTCAAATTAATCTCAATATGTATTCAGATCAACACATTGCAGCTCTTTCTAGGTAGTGATGTCAGTAAGAACACATCCTTAGTGCCCCTTGTATGGCGTGTTTACACGGGTGAAATTAGATTGAAATGGATGTCAGACTTGACATGCCTCATGACATCCCATTCTCCCTCATGACTTGAGGGAGAAAATGAGTCAGAAATAGGCAACAGGAGCCTGAGGGATGTTGCTTAAGACTGAAAGTTATCTATGTCTTGATTACACAGTGAGATTGAACAATTTTTTGCATGTAATGATAAAAGTAATTCCTTAAATTTTACATTTATAGAACCCTTTATTCCTTCAAATCTTCTTAATATCAGTGTGTAGAAATTTCTTTATCTTCCCCTGTCCTCACGCTAAGTCCCTTCAGTGTCTTACAGAATGAGGGGAAGGCAAAGGACGGTACAGCCAGGAGGCAGCCTTTCTTTAATTGATGTGAATCTGTATTGGGGGAAAAACGCATAGTGATAACCTTAAAAATGTATTTTGATTCATTTTTTAAAAAGAAGTAAAAATAATTTGACTTTCTGAGAGCTGGAGAAGTTCCAGGGAAATATATAAAGATTTCTTTTAACTCATAATTCTTCACACTAATTATGATCTGGCTGCACTCAATTATATTCTGTTATTAAAGTTAAATAACTAAAGTCAAATCAGGTTTGTTACAAGAAGTAGTGGAATTGATTAAGGAGATGGCCAGAAGTGACAGTTGCTTCTGAGTAATTTAGGACCATTTTGGTCGTAAATGCTGGGTTAGTAAGTGAATTTGTCAATCTGCTCATGCCTCCTTCCCATGACAAGTTTTGAATATACATAATAGAACTATAATTGTAGCAGTTGAAAATGCAGTTCAGTGATGGGTACTGTAGTTCTAGATACCGATGCAGTGATCTTTTATTAGTATTATTTTATAATCTATTTTACGGAAGTATAGTTGATTTACAATGTTGTGTTCGTTTCTGCTGTACAGCACAGTGATTCCGTTATACATATATACACATTCCTTTTCATATTCTTTTCCATTATGGTTTATCGCAGGATATTGAATATAGTTCCCTGTGCTCTACAGTAGGACCTTGTTGTTTATCCATTGTATATGTAACAGTTTGCATCTGCTAACCCCAAACTCCCACTCCATCCCTTCCCACCATCCCCACCCACCCTTGGCAACCACAAGTGATGAAGTGATCTTTAACTACCTCTTCACACTTAGATCTGTATATGTATGTGGTCTCCTGTGCATTGTCATGGGAGTGTTAACCAGACCCCCAGAATGAAGAGCGTACATTGTCCCATTCAGTTAAGTGGAATTGAATTGGAGAATGAAGCCTACCAAAGTTAAATTAAACATATATTTTCCCCACACTTCCTGCTCATGTTGCTTTTACGGATTGAACTCTGACATGTTCGTGACGGAAAGCATCACTGTGGTTTTATTTTAAATTTCTTGAGATTTTTCCAGAAAGATGTGTGACTCTAAAATTGCCAGTATACAACTGGTCTAAACAACAATAAAAGTCGTAAAATTATCATCTATAGACGTTGTGAGCAGGCAGGGGAAAGGGAGAAATGCACGGAACGTTAACTGTAGAATTGTAATTTCTTTGTTCTTTTTCAAACTTTTCAAATGGTGAGATGGGATAAATTAAGGAGAAACAAGTTCTGCTACTTGGCAAGAGATCTGTCGGATGCCACACAGCTTTTAAATTATTGCTTTAAAAAAAGGTTTCATTCTGGAGCCTTGAAATTTGATTATCAGTTTTCATTTCAAGCATGAAGTCTTTTATGTGGGGAATGTTTTCTGTTCTAGATTCTGTCTCTGGATTGCACGTTATTACTTCCATCCATTTTTACGGAATACGATAAAATGTCAACAAAGGCATTTACTTCACGTGCACACACGCTTACTAATGGATTAACTATGCACTACCTGAATTAAGTATGTCATACTTTTAAATTAATAAGTTTTAAGAAAGATGAGTTAGGGGAGTGTTATTCAGAATTATTATGTGAGATCTCTGATGTGGAAACCGGTATTAGGGGAACGTTTTTTGAAAAGCATCGTTTGTATGTTAAAACAGTTTTTACCACATAGCTCATAGGTAATTTTATTCATTTAATAAAAATCTGTGGAATGACCACCATGTTCTGAGTGCTGGGGTTGTTAGTATCTAAAAAGATACAAAGTCTCTTTTCTCAAGGAGTTTACATTCTAGTGGGGATATGTAACAATAAAAACTTAAATATGCTTGTTTATAAATGCACACACACGTACCCATGCATGCATAGATAAAATACACCTGATGGGGGGGGTGTGTGTGTGTGCGTGTGAGAGAGAGAGAGAGAGAGAGAGAGAGAGAGAGGGAGAGAGCACAGGCAGGCTTGAGTGTGGATAGAGAAGTTGTCCTGTTTCCATCTTACCAGGCATTACTCTTGGCATATACTTGCTCTGTCTTGTTCCTTTCAAACTCAGGACCATTAAGTCATTGTTTCTGACAATGTCTGGAAATAAATGCTACAGTTGCTTTCCAGAATGTGACTCAGCAGGCGAAAGCCGTGCCGTATGTATGCATGACAATAGTTTTGCCTTCACGCCCCTTTTAATATTATGATTCAGTGAGCTTTACTTGTGAATAATTGATAAGGCATGAGATGGGTTTGATCTAATGAATTAAGTGTCTCTCTGTCTGGCTTAGAAGGAGAGGCGTGGTTTATGTCTACGTACACAATCGGATGACTAATACCCCGCAGGGTTTGTATGCCCTCAGTCACCTACCTCGGCGCAAGCTTCTGAGCCTGCGCTGTTTTACTCCAAAACGGTCAAGTTATCATATAAGAACTTTCCTTCCTTCTCTTCGTGTCCTGTGTATACCTCTTTAGCCTGCATCTGGGGATAGGACAGGTTTCCCAAATAGTTTTGCTACAAGAGTAGGCACATGAAGGAGCGCTATTTTTTTCTTCTTTGCCTCTTCTCCCTGGAGAGAGATGCAGTCTTTCCCCTAAACTTAACCTCCCTGCTGATGGCAGAGAGCACCCTGGCCTTGCTTCAGCCTGTCATCATTTAGCAGCCTGACTTGGTCTAGAGCCGCACTCTCAAGGAACGACTGGGCTAGAAGGCACTGTTTCCAAAATACAAGCTTTGAAGGCAAAGGATTAAAAATATTCACAGAAATTGGAGCCACCGGATAAGAGTAAAAATGAAAAAAAAAACAATTGAGGTGTTGGATGCACTGAAAATGAGTGACTGGCAAGAGACAATAGATTAAAAATCAACACTGAGAAAGAGAAATCTCCCAGTTATTTTCTCAGTGAAAATTTAAGACCGTTTTTACGGGTTCACGTTTAGTTTCTTAACTTAATCTAGGTGTAAGCAATATCTTTCAGGAAGAAAAGAAAAGCTTCCTCTTTTTTAAATTTCCAAATTCCTTTGTGGCTGTGTTATATTCCCTACGGAGTGAAAAGTAAAAGTAGCAAATGTTTGTTGTTGTTTTTCTGCTCCAGTCCTAGTTATATGACTCTTTAATATGGATTCGGAGTGTAAGGATGTTATTGTTTTTAATCCACGATCATTCATTTATATTTTATGCAGACGTGACATCTCAAAACATACTGATCTTGGGTGGCCTCGGCCTGCAGCGGCTCGAAGCAGGATTTCAGTTCCCGGCCAGAGATTGAGGTTGGGCAGCGGCAGTGAGAGCGCTGAATCCTAATCACTAGACCGCCAGGGACCAGTGGCCAGCGACAAGGCCCTGGCCCGTCAGCTGCGTAGAAATGAATTTCCACGTAGAGGTGGAAAGCAGTGAAGCAAGTAAAGTGTTTATTAGGAGGAAAAAGAGTACAGTACGTGTGGATAGCCACACGGGTGGCTCAGAGAGAGAGAGTCGCACCCTTGTGGTAGTTTGAATCACTGTTATGGGGCATTTCTTCCGGATTCCCTTTGACCAGTCATCTTGCTTTGCCTGGTTCTGAGTCCGTATTTGGTCTACCTCAGGGTCCTCCTCTGTGTGCGTGCGCATCTCTTAGCCAAGATGGATTCCAGCAAAGAGGCCTGTGGGTAGTTGGCATCACTTACTGTGGGGTGGCGCCGCCTCCCTTTTCGACCTCCAAGGAGCCTTTCTGTGCGTGTGTAGTCAGGAAGGTCTCCTTGACTTCGAGGATGAGGAATATGTGGTCTTTTATCTGGGCAGGGCCCAGCCTCCTCTATCATCCTGCTTTTATGGAGTTTCTGCTGTTATGGAGTTTCTGTCCACAGGGGAGACACTGCTCAGCCTGAGGCCCATCCGTGTCCTGTCTCAATACCTGTTTCCCCTTGTGCAGCAACTTGAATAGAAATATCACAGACTCAGTCCTGAGTAAATATGTGATGCTCCTCTAAGTGTTGCACAGGCATATACTTTCGATTTCTCTGATACTATGAAGAGGTTCCTGGGAGCTTGCCTGGGGCTTAGCTGCTCAGCCACTCTCTTAGGCCCTTACGTAGTAGACTGGTGTGCAAGCAGAAATCCTACTGAGAAAATGTGTAAACTGAAACACTTATAATTTCTCTTTGCAATAATCTTTTAATCCTGGGTCTGTTTTTCAATTCCTTTAATGCTTATTGAGGGCTTGTATGTTCTAGGCATTTCGATGTGTGCTGGCTATAAAAAAATGAGATCGTAGAAAACGTATCTTACTATTCTACCCGTTGAGGAGGATTAGACAAGGAGGAATCTGTGCTGACCTTTGATTTTGAGGTGATACTTTCGCCAGCCTGTAAGTTAGTAGAACAAGCTTCTCTTCCCCAGAATTGTTTGGAACCTGCCACTCAGTATCAACTCTCAATGGAAATGGTGTGTGAGAAATTTTTCTGTTTTTCAAAGGATTCATAGGTGAATCCTCAACATCCAGGGTCTGGTAACACATTACCACACGGAACTTAATTTGGTTGAGGACGTGTTGGTAGTAGAATTGTCTGTGTCTTTAACTGCCCCAGGTAAATGGCGTATATCACATACTGCCATTTATTATCTTTACTGGTGTGTGTGTTCATCTCTTCTGTTTAGTTTTCAGCCAGGATTGTATCATTCATTTCTGTCCCCCTTTCATAGAGTGACAAATATATGGGAATCTGCACACAAATGCTGATTGTTTTGTGTTTGTGAAAGAAATTAATGGAGGAAAAAAAGTCATGCACTTCCTTGTAGGTTGTTTAAGGAGAGCAGTGGGATGCATGCATTGAGAACCGCTCTGGTTAATTCAGAGGGGTTTGAGGTCCCCGCTTGTAGGATTTCAGTGACTCCTAAAAGATTATTGTCTGCTTGCGATTCCAGGAGGGGCAGAAACCAGCCGACCAACCTGAATGAACAGAACACTATTTTGAGGCCTATGAGTCCCACCTCCTTGGCTAAGAGCCTTCTCTATTGGAAGCATCTTGACTTCACGTCACTCCACAGGGAAGAATCCCTATTCCTACAGCAGGAGTCTGAGCCTTGAAGACAGTGATTTAAACAAACTGGTGGGGTGGTTTGTGGATATTTTGACAGTATGATGTATGTTATGGATTTTTTCAGAGAAAACTCACATACTTGCCAACATGCCAAACTTTTGCCTGCGAGGGAATTTTTGTGATGTTAACGTATGTTTTCTCCCAGTATTTTTCCTATTATTTTTCTCCACTTAAGCAGCTAGCAGTCCCAGTGCACTTTCTCTTCAGGGGAGGTTTGAGAGTTGGCAGAAAGCTGAACTTTTCTAGAAGGCACTTCCCTTCCTGACTTTTATTCCCTAAAGACTAAATCCAAGGAGGTTGTTATGCGTAGTGTCTTGCACACAGGGAGAGAGAGGTTCCCTCTGACAGAAAAAGAAGAGAAGAAAGGATTTTGCCACAGACTCAGAACACACATGGAGCAAATGGACGCCCATAAGCCAGAAATATATGAACCACAGCCCAAACCTCACACTTTATATGAAATCTAATTCAAATGGATCATGGGCTTAAATGTAAAACATAAAACTATAACACATTTAGGAAAAAATCTTTGAGATCATAGAGTTTATAACTTGACATCAGAAACATGTCCATGAAAGGAAAACATTAATAAATTGATCTCATCAAAATGAGAAAATTTTATTCTGTGAAAGTCCCTGTGAAGAGGATGAAAAGATAAGTTATAGACTGGCCAAAGATATTTGCAAATCATATGTCCAACAAAGGACAAAGAATCTGAAAATACAGAAAGAACTCTCAAAGCTCAACAGTAGCAAACAACCTAATTAGAAAATGGTTGCAAAACATGGACGGTGGTTTCACTGAAAGGGCATACAGATTGCAAGTAAGCACAGGGAAAGATGTTCAGCGTCATTAGCGATGGTGGAAATACAAGGCCACCAGGTGCTATCACTACACACTTATCAGAATGGCTAAAACAAAACAAAATACTGATAACCAAATGTTGGTGAGGATGCAGGGAAACTGGATCGCTCATAAATTGCTTGTAAATGGTATAGCCGCTCTGGGGAACATTTTGACAGTTGCTTAAAAAACTAAACATGCACTGCCATACGACGTAGCAATTGCATTTCTGGGTGTTTATCTCAAAGAAACAAAAACTGTGTTCACAAAAATACGTCTTCACAAATACTTAGTGTAAAGCAGCTTTATTTGTAATAGCCGAAAACTAGAATCAGCCCAGATGTCCTTCATCCAGGGAATGGTTATCCAATCTGCAGTACAACCATAGCATGGGATGCTGCTTGGCAATAGAAAGGAACGGCCTATTGATACATAACAGTTGCGATGGATCTCCCGGCGGTTATGCTGAGTGAAAATTGTCAATCCCAGAAGATCACATACTGTGTGAGTCCATGTTTATAACATTTTTGAAATGAATCTTAGAACTGGAGGACGGATTAGTGGTTGGTTATCCAGGGTGAGGGAAGCAAGAGAGGAGAGCGAGAGGGAGGTAGGTTTAGTTAGAAAAGGGCAATGTGAGGCATCCTTGTGGTGTAGGACCTTTACAATGATGGGGTTCCAGGAAGTTACCCAGTTAATAAAATGGTATAGAATTTAATACGCACACACAGACACATACTCAAATGAATATAAGCAAAACTGGAGAAATTTAATAAGATCAGGGGATTGTATCAAAGTCAATATCTTCCTTGAAAAACCGTTATATATATATATTCAATTACATATGTATGTAACTTGAATATATGTGTAGTTACATATATGTGTAACTATTATACTATAGTTTTAAAATATAGTTACATATATAATAGTACATATATAGGTAACAGTTACATATATATGTAATACATAGTTACATGTATATGTAATAGTTACATTACATATATAACTATTAGTTACATATATATTACATATATAATAGTTACACGTGTAACTATTAAGGTTATGTATATATGTAACTATTATATTAGGGTTGAAAAATATTACTATTAAGGGAAACCAGACAGATGTTCAAGGGATTTTTCTATATTCTCACAACAGCATGTGAATCTATGGTTATCTTAAAAAAATTGTTTTTAAAGCATTCATAGAGACTGGGGAGGGAGCAGAGTTTTCTGAGTTCCACTTTCAGGCTGACCAGTACTCTGCTCCCTGAGAACTTGCTACTCCCCATTTCATCCTGGCTTATCAGGAGGTGGCAAGACTCAGAGGGCAGTGGCTGTGGGGTTTTTCACTTGAGCAAAATGTTCTGAGCCTCTCAAGTAAATGGAAAGCATCAGCCCTCAGACTGGACAGGAGCATGTGAGTAGAGCCCTGCGCTTAGAAGATCTAACAAATGAACTGGGCTGACTCCCCAAGGTCCGAGATTACTGTACTACTCCAGCAACAATAATAAGTGCTTGAGGGCTTCCCTGGTGGCGCAGTGGTTGAGAGTCCGCCTGCCGATGCAGGGGACATGGGTTCGTGCCCCGGTCCGGGAAGATCCCACATGCCACGGAGTGGCTAGGCCCGTGAGCCATGGCCGCTGAGCCTGCGCGTCTGGAGCCTGTGCTCCGCAACGGGAGAGGCCACAACAGTGAGCGGCCTGCGTACCACAAAAACCAAACCAAAACAAAAACAAAACAGAACAAAATAAGTGCTTGAATTCCACACTAGCTTGATGGACTGAAAGTTGAAAATAATTGTATTTTAAAGAGAATTTTTTTAAGTGATGGTGATAACAATAGTAGATGAGTTATTCCAAGCCATGTTTCCCTCTGAGAAAAACCAAAAATCTGTTCAAAGATAATTGAGAGCTAAAAAAGTAGTGAAAATGTGTGGAGCCAGGTTCCCAAAATAGGAGACGGAGGAGTGAGTTCGGCATCTGAGGAAGCTGCTTCTCTCCAGGGGATTGCAGTGGCTGAGTGGCTCAGAAGTGGGGCAGAGCTGTTGGAAGCATCAGAGTGCAAGTGGATCAAAAGTGGTAGTACAAGACCCAGCAAAGAAGAGGCACTTTAGGAGGGAACTCAAAGAACTATACCCTTGAAGCAGTGAGGAACTAGAAATAGAGCAGCCCTTGCAAGTATTGAAACTCAGCCTCAAATAATATTAATTACCATTTGGATTAAGATGATGTGGGATTGCTGGTGCCCCTAGATTACTTTACCTGCGAGAAGCAAAAGTACATCTTTGGGGGCTGGGGGACTAACACAAAGAACTCAAGTGATTTCTGTGTTTTACACATACTGTATCTAATAATCAAAATTAAACACGCTATTTTGTTTCAATCCTGACTGATGCACTGCAGTACAGTTCTGGCACCAACTCCCCAGAATTAATAGATCATACAGATTACGGGCTTTGTTCCCTACAAAACTGCCCTTATCTCAGACAACAGCCACAAGGAGAGGGGTGGTCCTCAGACCATCTGTACTGCTGTACAACTGGCTACAAATTTGGGGGCTCCCATAACCCCTTTAGATTTAAGAACTCAGGAAAGTGCTGTACTTACGATTACAATTTTATTATAAAGGATTACAAATCGGGCCAGATGTAGCTGTGTATAGGGCGAGGTCTGGGAGGGTTTCAAACGTAGAGTTTCTTTTCCCTGTACCTGTGGATCAAGACATCTTACCCTCCTGGCACATCATCGTGTCCATCATCCAGGAAGTTCAGTCAAGCTTTTGTCCTAGAGTGTTTTTCTTGGGGTTTTGTTATGTAGGAGTGTTTGAGTTCAATCATGTACTCAATTATTTAATTAATCTCTACCACACTTTCACTCCTCAGAGGTCAGGCTGGATCAAACTTCCAACCCTCTGGTCATCTGATTTGTCTTTCCAGCATGGCCAACCCTCTTACTGAAGCTATCTGGGGGCCCACGAAGAGTGCCCCCATTACCATAAATGAAGGTGTGATCTAAGAGGCTCATGAAAAACATAGTCTCTTACATCACTTGGGAAATTCAAGGGTTTAGAATCTCCCTTCTAGGAACCAGGGGCATGGGTCAGCCAGATTCTTTGTTATACAGCACAGGCATATAAGATAGGACCCACCTGAAAAGCAAAGGCAAACACACTATAGAAAAAGGCATACAGGTCATGGATACACAGATAATAGTGTTATCACAAGTAGAATTTAAAATATTTATGATTATTATCTAAGAATTAAAAGACCAGGTGAATAAATTTGGTGGAGAACTGGTAACTATAAGAAGGGGTCATATGGACATTCTAAAACTGAAAATTAAAATAACTGATATTAGAACAGATAGATTTAATATCAGCTTCGACATAGCTGAAAAGAGAATTATTGAACTGGAAATAATGTCAGAAGAAATATTCTGACCTAATACTGAAACACTGATAGTCAAAAGATTGGGAAATATGAAAAAGAGCATACGAAATACATGGTAAATAATGAATGGTCTATCATACATGTATTGGAGTTCCAAAATAAAAGGATAGAGAAGAGAAGGAGGCAGCAGGAGAAGGAAAGCAGGAGGGAGACAGAGAACAAGAAAAAGAGTGCTTGCAAGTACACAAGGCACAGGCAATGTTTAATACAGTTGCTTAAGAATTCTCCACAACTGACTAAGTATATCAAGCCACAGATTCAAGAACTATGAACCCTAAGTAAGACAAATGAAAAGAAACCACACTTACATCAGACTAAAAGTACTGAAAAGTAAACACAAAATTAAACACTTAAAAACGGATAGAAAAAAGACGTGATATATCTTTAAGGGGACAACAGTAAGATTTACAGCTCAGTTCAAGTAAGAGACAATTGGAGACATTGGATGTAAGCTTAAAAGTGCTTAAAGAAAGTAACTGCCAACCTGCCGATCTAGTAAAATGTGATATTTTTCAAAACAAAAGAAAAGCATAAAAGTGGCTAAATTTTATAATCATCCTCTTCATTTTTTTCCTAGTATAGTCCTAGTATATTTTCTCCTAATATATAAATATTTAAAAAAAACATTAAATAAGTGATTTTTAAAAATTAAGACTTTTGAAATTGAAGCATAGTTGATTTATAATATTGTGTTAGTTTCAGGTGTACAACATAGTGGTTCAGTTATTTTTTTATTATGTTCCATTATAGGTTATTACAAGATATTGAATATAATTCCTTGTACTATACAGTAAATCCTTGTTGCTTATCTATTTTATGTATAATAGTTTGTATCTGTTAAATGCCATATCCCTAATTTGTCCCTCCCCACTTTTCCCTTTTGGTAACCATGAGTTTGTTTTCGGTGTCTGTGAGTCTGTTTCTGTTTTGTATATAGGTTCATTTGCATTATATTTTAGATTCCCCATAAAAGTGATAACATGTAGTATTTGTCTTTCTCTGTCTGACCTGTTTCACTAAGCATAATATTCTTTGGCCCATCCATGTTGCTGCAAATGGCAATACTTCATTCTTTTTATGGCTGAGTGGTATTCCATTGTATACATATACCACACCTTCTTAAGCCAGTCGTCTGTTGATGGGCACTTGGTTGTTTCCATGTTTTGGCTCTTGTAAATAGTGTTGCTGTGAACATTGAGGTGCATGTATCTTTTCGAATTAGAGTTTTTATTTTCTCAGGATATATACGCAGGAGTTGGATTGCTGCATCACATGTTAGCTTTATTTTTAGTTTTTTAAGGAACCTTTATACTGTTTTCCATGGTGGCTGCATCAATTTAGGTTCCCACCAACAGTGTAGGAGGGTTCCCTTTTCCCCACACCCTCTCCAGCATTTATTATTTGTAGACTTTTTGATGATACCCATTCTGACACGTGTGAGTTGATATCTCATTGTGGTTTTGATTTGCATTTTTCTAATAATTACTGATGTTGAACATATTTTTATGTGCCTTTTGACCATCTATAACTCTTCTTTGGAAAAATGTCTCTTTAGGTCTTCTGCCCATTTTTTGATTGGGTTTGTTTTTTCCATATTGAGTTGTATGGAGCCCTTTGCGTATTTTGGATATCAACCCCTTGTTGGTCACATTGTTTACAAGTATTTTCTCCCATTCCGTATGTTGTCTTTCTGTTTTGTTGATGGTTTCCTTTGCTGTGCAAAAGCTTTTAAGTTTGATTAGGTCCCATTTGTTTATTTTTGTTTTTATTTCTTTTGCCTTGGGAAACTGCTGTAAGAAGACATTGGTACGATTTATGTCAGAGAATGTTGTTCCTATGTTCTCTTCTAGGAGTTTTTTGGTGTCATGTCATATATTTAGATCTTTAAACCATTTGGAGCTTATTTTTGTATATGGTGTGAGGGAGTGTTCTAATTTCTTTGATTTACATGTAGCTGTCCAGCTTTCCCAGTACCACTTGTTGAAGAGATTGTCTTTTCTCCATTGTATATTCCTGCCTCCTTTGTCATAGATTAATTGACCATAGATGCATTGGTTTATTTCTGGGCTCCCTATTCTCTTCCATTGATCTATATATCTGTTTTTGTGCTAATAACATGCTATTTTGATTACTGTGGCTTTAATAAGCATTATTTTTTGGAGGAGTTTCAGATTTACAAAGAAATTGAGCAGGAAGTACAGATACGTCCCACATATCGCCTCCAGACCTTCCTCTGCAGTTTTCCTATTATTAAAATGTTGCTTTAGTGTGGTACTTCCTTTACAACTGATGAGTCAATATGGACACATTAGTATTAATTAAAGTCCGTTATTTACATTAGGATTCACTTTTAGTTTTGTATATTTTCTGGGTTTTGAGAAATGTATAATGACATATATCCACCCTTGTAATGCACACAGAATAGTTTCAGTGCCTTAAAAATCTCCTGTACTTTACCTATTTAAGACTATCCTTTTTTCATTGGAAGGAGTGGAGCACCTTTGTGCCTTTGTCAAAGGTCAGTTGACCATATTCGTATGAGCCTATTTTAGGGATCTCTATTTTGTTCTGTTTATGTATTTGTCTGCTCTTTCACCAGGACCACACCATCTTGATTACTGTAGCTTTCTAGTAAGTCTTGAAGTTTGGTAGTGTCGTTCTTCCAACTTTGTTCTCCTTTAATATTGCGTTGGGTATTCTGGGTCTTCGGCCTTTCTGTATAAACTTTAGAATTGCTTTGAAGATAACTGATTAGTTTCCTAGGGTTATCGATTGGGTTTGAGTTGAATCTATGGATCAGGTTGAGAAGAACTGATATCTTGACCGTATTGAGTCTTCCTGTTTGTATATGTGGAATGTTTCTCCAGTTATTTACTCTTTGATTTCTTTCATCAGACTTTTGTAGTTTTTCTCATATAGATCTTGTACATATTTTGTAAGAAATATACCTTTCTTTTCCTTTTGGTGGTAATATAAATAGTATTGTGTTTTAATTTCAAATTTCTGTTGTTCATCACTGGTATATAAGAAAGTTGAGCTTGTCCATTAATCTTTCCATTAATCTTCTATCCTGTAACCTTCCTATAATTGCTTCTTAGTTTCAGGAGTTTTATTTTTGTTGTTGATTCTTTGGGATTTTCTACATAGACCGTCATGTCATCTGCAAAAGAAAACAGTTGTTTTTTTTTTTCTCTCCTCAATTCACATACCTTTTTTTCCTTGTTTTATTGCATTAGCTAATACTTCTAGTACAATGTTGAAAAGGATTGGTGAGAGGGGAAATTCTTGCCTTTTTCTGTATCTTGGGGGAAATTATTTAGTTTCTCACTATTAAGAATGATGTTGATTGTAGATGATCTTCATGAAGTTGAGGACGTTCCCTCCTATTCCTAGTTTTCTAAGAGTTTTCACTGTGAATGGATGTGGGATTCTGTCAAATGCTTTTTGCATTTATTGATATGATAACATGGTTTTTATTCTTTAGCCTGTGCATGTGATGGATTTTATGAATGTTCAGTGATACTTTAATAAACTTATGTGTACAAAAGGAGAAAAGTAATCATTTTTGCTACATGGATTAAAGCAGCACATTTCTTTTGAGGTAAAAAGTAGTGATAGTTCCTATGGATACCAATTATGACTTTTAAAGTCTATCTCGTTAGGATTTAAAGAAACATTTTTCAAAAGAGAATTTAGTTCTCTGGTCAGTCATTCATTTATTGAACATCAAGTTTGGAAAAATGAAGAATTCTGATATTATTTTACTGCTCTTCATTGCAGTAACTAAAATACAGTGATATGACTTTTTTGTCCCTACTGAATTCTACATAAGCACGTCAATCTTTAGAAGCCAGTAAACTACTCTTCTTTACTTTTAACTTGTGTAATTGATTCATCATCAAAATTGGATGCGACTGATTACATTTCCTTGTATTATTTTTGTTCCCTCTTTTGTTGTTCAGCGTTTGTTACACGCTCTAGCCTCTCTCTGGACAAGAAAGAAACCAGTATGTGTTCAAAAAGTAGAACACTAATGACAACATCCCTTATCCCCATTGCTTTAAGGTCATATGGTAAATGTTAAAAGAAATAGTTTACTTGAAGGAAAAAAAAAGGTGGTGTCTGTGGTACTGCAGTAATAATTGACTATGAGCTGTCCAGTGTTAAAATAATATACTAAATTTAAGGCTTCCTTATGTTGAAGAAACAAAAGTAAATTGAAAATGACCTAATTGTTATTTTTGTAATTCATGTATAAGACAATTCTTTTGCTCATGCTTCACTGATCAAACTAATGTTTTTGGGATGATCCAAGTGTTCGGAAACACTCTGAATTTATCTGTAGTTATCGTGGGGAGAAAAGAAAAGGAATCACTCACAATGTAGATATTAATTCCAGATTTAGAAATATAAATAGATAAATTGGACTTTCAGTTATTATGGTGTTTAATTTTATGTGTCAACTTGACTGGGCCACACAGTATCCAGATATTTTATCAGATTATTTGATCAAATTATTCTAGGTGTTTCTGTGAGGGTGTTTTTAGATGGGTTTACCATTTAAATCTATAGACTGAGTAAAGCAGATTGCTCTCCCTCCTGTGGGTGGGCCTCATATAATCAGTTAAAGGCCTGAATAGAACAGAAAGGCTGACTCTTCGTGAATCAGAGGGACCTCTTTCTGCCTAACTGCCTTTGAGCTGAGACATCAATTATTTCTTACCTTTGAACTGAAACCGAAACATCAGTTCTTCTTGGATATGGAACCTGTCAGTCTTTGGAATGGGACTATACCATTGGCTCTCCTGGTTTTCAGGTATTTGGGCTTGGACCGGAACTTGTATCATCAGCTCTCCTGGGTCTCCAGCAGATTTTGGGACTTGTCAGCCTCCATGATTGCATGAGCAGACTCCTTATAGTAAATTCTTTCTATATATATATATATATATATATATATATATACACACACACACACACACACACATTCACACATATATATGAACGTATTTTTATATAACATATATTCTATATGTTAAGATTTATACATATATATATCTCTCCACAACTTGGATCACAGCTTAGATGGCTATTGTTGGTATGTAGTGGGTAGAGGCCAGGGATGTGAAAAATATCCTACAGTGCACAGGACAGCCCCCCACAGCAAAGAACTACCTGGACCAAAGTGTCAGTAGTGCTACTGTTTAGAGACGGGTAGGCCATAGTTTCCTAACTTTGGCTCCCCCTTACGACCAGCTGGGGAGCTTTTAAAACACCTGACTCCAAATTTGGCTTAATTGGCCAGTGGTGAGGGCAAGGTTTCAGGATTCTAAAAGCTATCCACATGATTATATTCACAACCACCATTAAAAGCCCCTACTGAGGACCCTGGTCATTGATGTACCTAAAATTCTTAGGTTATAATGGATGGATCAGGGTGATCCTGAATCAAGTTTAATGTCAAAAGATAAACAAGTAGTCATTATTACCTCCTGATGTGATGTCATAGGAAGGCAAACACCAATTTCTGAAATGTCCTTGCCAAAGAATCACAAATTTGAACCTGAGTAAGTTTCTAGATTTCTAGATCTATCACGTAGAGGCAGATGTTAAAAAACACTGTGAGGATGTTATCAGCAAAATTCAGAATGTAGAAAATACTCCAGGACAAATGATACAGTTTTTTTGTGAACAAATGGCAAGAAGGAAAAAAGAAGAGGAAGGGAGAACTGTTCTAGAATAAAATAAAGACACCAAACCAATTTATGCATCTCATTGGGATCTTGATTTGAAAAAGCAACAGAAAGAAAAAGACATTTTTTTCTTGAAGAACAATTTATTCAGATTTTTCCCATCCTGTGACATGATGGATAAAAGTAGATTCATTATTAAAAAAGAATAAAATTTGAAAGCAAGTTAACCTGAGAATGATTACCTCATGTTTCTCGGTAGGATGCCTGATCATTCTGTTTTCTATGACTTTTGCTACATTAAAAATTTTTTTATTTTATATTGGAGTATAGTTGATTAACAATGTTGTGTTAGTTTCAGGTGTACAGCAAAGTGATTCAGTTATACATATACATGTATCTATTCTTTTTCAAATTCTTTTCCCATTTAGGTTATTACAAAGTATTGAGCAGAGTTCCCTGTGCTATACAGTAGGTCCTTGTTGGTTATTTTATTTTATTTTATTTTATTTATTTATTTTTTGCGGTACGTGGGCCTCTCACTGTCGTGGCCCCTCCCGTTGCGGAGCACAGGCTCCGGACGCGCAGGCTTAGCGGCCATGGCTCACGGGCCCAGCTGCTCCGCGACATGTGGGATCTTCCCGGACCGGGGCACGAACCCGTGTCCCCTGCATCGGCAGGCAGACTCTCAACCACTGCGCCACCAGGGAAGCCTCTGGTTATCTATTTTAAATATAGTAGTGTGTATATGTCAAGCCCATACTCCCTGACTATCCCTACCCCCAACCCTTCCCTCCTGGTAACCGTAAGTTCCTTCTCCAAGTCTCTGAGTCTGTTTGTGTTGCGTAAATAAGTTCATTTGTATCTTTTTTTTTTAGATTCTGCATATAAGCGATATAATGATTTTTGTCTTTCTCTGTCTGACTTACTTCACATAGTATGATAATCTCCTGGTCCATCCTTGTTGCTGCAAATGACATTAGTTCAATCTGAAAAAGACATTTTTGAGACAATTGGGAAAATTTGAACAGTGAATGGGTATTTCATAAAAACAAATTTTTTTTTTTTTTTTTTGCGGTACGCGGGCCTCTCACTGTTGTGGCCTCTCCTGTTGGCGGAGCACAGGCTCCGGACGCGCAGGCTCAGCGGCCATGGCTTACGGGCCCAGCCGCTCCGCGGCACGTGGGATCCTCCCGGACCGGGGCACGAACCCGTGTCCCCTGCATCGGCAGGCGGACCCTCAGCCACTGCGCCACCGGGGAAGCCCAGTAAAAACAAATTTTATATATATGTATATCAAGTATAGAAAAATACTTTTGTATTATTTTATGTGGAGGTTGTATGTCGAAGGATAACTTGTGGTTATAGGTAAAACAAGGTTGGCCCTATATTGATCACTGTTGAAACTATGTGCTGGGTGTATTGGGGTTTATTATAATATTCTCTCTCCTTTTGTGTATCTTTGAAAAGTTCCACAATAAAAATAGAATGAGAAGGAATATCTGAGTAGGTAAGAGGAATGCAGGCGAGAATGGTGTTAGGAAAACTGTCAAAGCAGTAGGGTTTTCCAAAGTGTTTAAAATAAATAAGTCCACTGGATTTGGTAACATGAAGGTCATTTGATGGCCTCAGCTAAATCTGTCTCAGTGGAGAAGTGGGTCTGCAGAGAAGATTGAGTGCACTGAGGATTAAGAGGAGGTGGTAATGAGGCAGAAAAGCAAGGGAAGCAGGGGAGGAAAATATGGTCACATGTTATTATGTTTGTGACTGGACAGGGTTGTGTGTGTTTGGATGATTAAGAGACCCCGTGGAGAGGGAGATGGTGAGCACTTGGGAAAGAAACAGGAAACAAGTTTTGTTTTCCTTAAACCAATCTCAAGGGGATGGTATAGAGACCAATTTGGATAATGTATACACATTACTTTGCATCACGTCTGACATATTAACAAATTGTTATTACGAGAGCTTTGGAATTTTGGTATGTGTGATGTACATCCAAAGAAATTTCTGTGTGTGTGTGTGACTTTTTTGTTGATATTTACATTTTATTGATGTTTACATTTTCCTATCTCTTATCATTTAACAGATTGTCATGGAAACATTAAAATTAATGTGTTTTCACATTTCTTTAAAATGTTTGAAATGTCTAGAAAGAATTTAGAATCACAAATAATTATATGCATGTGTTGAAATATATTAAACTACACCTAAACTCAAACTCGTAGTGGAGTACGTTTATGGACTTAAGTTTAATGGTGAGAGTATTCACTGGGATAAAGAGAGAAAAATGGCCAGGGTGAGGGAGAGGGGATGAATGGGATGAGAGGGAGTAAAAGACGAAGGAATGTGTTTAAATCAAATGTTTGTTCAGGTCACTGTTGTTATTTTTATTTCCAGTTATATTGTCTCCTACCAAAAAGTAGCTTTTACTGTTTCTCCAAAGCCTTCCCATTTACTTTTCTCTTTGAATTGGCTCGGAAAATTGAGTCCAAGAATGCAACGTTAAAATTGGGCTTTTTATTTCTTTTAACAGAACTGTTCATTACGAGGGTGGTGCTGTATCTGTTCACGCACGTTCCCTGTGGAGACTAGAGACGCTAAGAGTTGCGTAAGTAGAACTTCTAAATACAGCCTGACGCTCCGGGTACAAAGTACCTCGAGTGCTCTTGTGCTAACAACCAGCAAGCAAATGAAACCCTGAGAAAGTGGAGAGTCTCTCCTCTTTTACCTTCCGCCTTTATTTATCTTTCACTAGCCTACATTCACCAGGTAGTAAGCACCAATTTTATACCATCTGCTTTTGCGTTTAGCCTCATTTGATTTTATAATATTGTCTTGTCCCAGTCTGTGCATCTCCTGGCAGGAAGAGTTCCCAGGGCAGAGTGATGTAAGGTTTGGAGACAGGACAAGTTGTTTGCAACCCTGTCGCACATTTCAGGTCTGGGTTTAACCTTGTAAAGTCACATGTAAAACAGTGGAAACTTGAACCTGAGTGAGATGTGACAGCCATAACTGGCAGTCACTATCTTTACTTACAAATAGCTTGATAGCTGAGTGAGAAATGTGGATTGCAAACAAGTCACTGTGTATTCATTATAGAAACAATGACCTTTTTTTTTCTGGTGACTTCAAAAAGCTGTCCAGAGATTGACTTTTAGTTCCTTTATGTAAATGCAATACTGATGGTAAAGGTGTCATTTTGAACTATTTTAAATAGAATTTAAGTATCAGTTAAATTAAAAATAAAAGGTTGGAAGTTTTAGTCCTTTACCTAAAAATCAGTAAGTTTTCAATGTATGTTCCCTGTTAAATGACACTTCAAAAAATTATTGATTTAGGGTAACAGACTTCATGGATGGCTGTAGGGAACTATCTTATTATGGAATAGCTGTCTTTGTCAACCTGATATTTTGAGATTAATGCTTATCTAATGATGATTAAAATGGTTCAGTGGTCTTCAGTTTTTTTGTCTTTTTGTTTGTTTTGCTTACATATCCCATACAATGATTTCGAAAAACTTTGTATTTCTTTGATCATTGTTAGGCTTGACATAGAAAGTTTTTCATTATCAGTTTAAATAGATGCATAGAATATAACTTACAGTGTATTATAAGTAGTGACATTTTAAGATAAAATGGTTACACCACTCTTATAAAAGTATCCCATTGTCTCTAAGTTCTGCTGTGATTTAATACCCATCTTTGTTTATTTAAAAATACTTGAACATGGTCTCTTTAACAGTGAAAAAATTATATGTTACTCATCTTTCTCATTGAAATCATATTTCCTTTATTCTCCCATGACAGAATAGTACCCCAATTGGAATTTTTTTTATGATTGAAAGACTTTTCTGCTCACTGTGTTATACTCCTGTTCAACAAAAAAAAATGCATGTAAATTAAATTTATCTTTTATATTTTCTGTGATTATAAGTCTGTGACTTTAAAAAAGTGCTTCTATATTAACCCCATTAATTCTTAATTAATTGATGATATTAAATTTCTTCTGTATAAAGTCATAGTTGATCAAATGCACTAAAATATTAAAACTTTTGATAAACATTGAACTTAAAAGTAGAATTTTATGGGAAGTGCACCTCTTAATGTGATGGACAAAGAAGAGATGACATAAAGGAAAGGGAAGACAAGTCGTAGCTTTTGTGTGCTTCATAAGTTATTCAGAGAATTTAGGAAAAAGAATTTCAAATATATACATGTATTTTTATAATTTGCCTTGTGTATTATAAAAATGACAGCTTAATCAGAGAAATGAAATAGTCCAAAAAAGTGAAATTTAGAGAAGTTTTGTTGCCTTTAAAAAACAGACTCCAGATGTGTTTTCACATTTATAGATCTACCTACCCTTCACAATTGTATGCTTAAAGAAATGATTTTTTGTTTTTTTTGAGGAAACCAGGACCTAAATCTGTCTCAATTTATAGGTTTAAAAAAAAAAAGGATGAGAGCTCCTGAAAGCCCAACAAGAGTTCCTTTTTATTGTCAACAATGTTGTTGATGAACTGCAATTACATAAATCCCATTATTCAGCACGTGTTTCTATCCCGTGGTCTTAATTCTGTTCCCCTGCTGTTGACTAATGTTTGAAGTTTGAAAGGGGGAAGTTTGGAGTTTGTTTTAACTTTGAATTTGGTTGACTGATACATAGAAAGGGCCTGGGCCTTCTTCAAATAATGGAGATGGAAGGGGGTACTTTATCACCCTGTGTTTGTAGCTGTGCCTCTCAGAATCCAGATGACAGCAAGGGGGCTTGACAGCCAAGGCAGATCAGGGACTTTTTCAGCCATTTAAAAAATTAAAGAGAGGTGTTTTGATTCTACTCTATGACCCTTGATGTATATCTACAGTAGGAAAGCAGGAGGTTCATATGTAAGAGATGTAATTATTTTAAAAAAAGTTTTTTTTTAGATTTTGTTGCATCTTTGACCTACTTTGGCCTCACTGTAAATTTACAAATTAGATTGCATTTAATTTGCATGTGTTATTATATGCAATGGCCACATAATTAATTTTTCTTTTTACTTAGGAAGTAATAGTCAGAGATCCTGCTTATGTTCATGACAGAACTTTATTTCCAAAGGTCAATGTTTGTATTATAATTTTTGGGATACCATATGTTTTTTTTCCCTCCAATGAGGCCCCAAACTATGTATTTGTTATAATTTATGTAGTTCAGTAATTATATATTTTATATTGCTTACTTATATAACATTAGTGTTGTCAAAAGTTTTTCAGTATTATGAACATTTTAACAAGGTAAGTTTTAATTTTGGGAGTCAAATATAATAGAAAACACATTCCTGTATTGTACCCCAGTACAAAGTTGTCAGAACACTGTAAGTAGGATATATGTTCGTTTCTGTGATGGGCATGATCACTGCAATTATAAATAATGCATTTTGTATTTTAAGTAAAATTCCACTTTCTTATGTGTTACGAATTTTAAAAAAATTAACATATCATGACAGGTGACCAAATGCTCCTCATTTCTTTGAGATAATTACAAGTAAATATAGATAATACATATGGAACAGTTTTCTAATAACATGGGAAGCTGCTTTATATAACTTCTTTACTATAACTATTTTCAGTTTTTACTGAAATATTATTTTCTTGCCCTTGATTCTCCTGGGCTTTTCCTCTTTTCTTTTGGACCTGTGAGCTAAAGAAAATGTGTTTGGACTTCACAAAGTTTGGCTGACGATTGGCCAGATTCATTCCATTTCTAACAGTGGCTTGAGAGGAGTGCTTATGTGTATGAGCCGTATTAAATAGATTTGAACATGGTATCCAGAATACCGTATAGAAATTCTGGTAAAAAGTATACACTACTACCAGACTAGAAATGCTTTAACATGCTGTTGTCGGTAAATGAACTTTAATTTCATTTTTAAGACAATACCGTGTTATTATCAGGGTTTATTGGTACATGATTATTAATTTAGTAGGAGGACTTTTCCAAAGTAATTGTCTTTATAAACATATCCATGTAAAAATGAACTTATTACAATATCATTCTACTGTTAATTTTCCAGGCTAATAGTTCAGGTCAAAAATCCAGGTTGGGAAAACAGCATAAAATTGACTTATAGTTCACTAAGATTGGTGAATTCTTTTTAAAGTGTTCTTGATTTGTAGAATATAAAAGTTTAGAATGCTTCTTTATTAAAACTGGTTTATTAATTAATAAAGTCATATTGAAATCCTCCATACCTTTACTTTTTATTTATTTGATTCCTTACATAGTGGTAAAGCGTCCACTATAATTGTCTTTTAAAAAATTATCCTTGTGTTTCTTTTGTTTCATTTTCTGTTTGCCATTGACATGTGAAGCTTCGTAACATAGTACATTCTTTTTAGAGTATATCTTTCTCATTATAAAATACCCGACAGTGTCCCCTTTATACTTTTTTGCCTTGAATTCTAATTTCTCTACTATCAACTTTACCATCACTGTTTTCTTTTGATTTTGTATGCATGGTCAATCCTTTTTATTTGTATTTTTTAAATTTGATTTTACATCATTGATAAGAGGCTGTCCTCGTTTTGCACACTAGCATAATTGAAAGTCACCATTATCAGAACCTTGTTTCCACTCTACTGTAGTAAGGGCAAGGCTCTGATAATGACGGCTTTCAGTTAACACAGTACTGTGCAAAGCAAGGGTGGTCTGTATCTTAATTTTTCTTTTCTACCCTATCTGAAAGTCATTATTTTTAAAAGCAGACTTTAATGATCACAACTTTGCTTTTTATCTTTCTTCTGCAATCTTAGTTTATATTTTCTCTGTGTTGCATTCAATTTTGCTTTCCCGTTTTTCCTCTTGACTGTATTAGAATTTATATTCTTGGTTTGTCTTTCTTGTTCATTGGTTTTTAATGACATAATTGTTCCACATTATTAAAATTTAAAGCATAGGAAGAGGTTTCTTTTTTCAGATAAATACATACTTCAGTTTATATATATGAGTTCCAGTTTATCATAATTAGGCATTGACTCTGATATCACTAGTTTTCAAGTCTGTGCAAATCCAAAAATAACTAGTAAATGCTAAGGTATCATTTAAACTCATAGTGTCTGTATCTGTGACTAGCGATTAGAGGTTAACCTGGAACACAAGTTCTTGGTCATCTTTGCATGGGGTAGTGTTTGGTGTGGATGGTATTACATTTAATGTCGGAAGATCTTGAGTTAAACTTCGCTTCTACTTACTGTTAGCTCTATGACATGGAATATTACCTAATCATTCTGAATAACCATTTTGTTATTTGTGATACGAAATTAATAACACCAACATCATAAGGTTTGGGGGATCATTAAAGAAGACAGTGTATGCAGAGCACCTTTGTTCATTGCCTGACACATACATTTTAATTGCTGTTTCTCCTGTCATTGTGTTTGCTATTGGATCAAGTCTTAACTGTTTTTGCTAGGTGGAGTGGAAGCCACATAAGATGGGGCCAGCCCTTCCGACTACGCCATGTCACAACAGGAAAATACTTGAGCCTCATGGAAGACAAAAGCCTTCTACTCATGGACAAAGAAAAAGCTGATGTCAAATCAACAGCATTTACCTTCCGATCTTCCAAGGTAAGACAGAAATGTATAATTTTCGATTTCCTTTAAGTACATCCCTACTGCATTCCCTTTGATGTTAGAAATGCAAAAAGAAATGATGTATGTTTTACATGTATTTCCAAATTCCCCTTTTCTCTTCGATGCCTTCCTCTTCAGTAAAGCCTATTTCCTAAACCACTAACACCTTCCCAGGTGTTGCACCTGGCTTACAGTTCTTTGGTTATTTACGTGTAGCACATCCATCCAGCCCCTTTTAGTTTTCTTAGGTGTTGACAGTGCAGTAAGCACAGACGTTGTGCTGTTGTTGTATAACAATGTGATGGGCACACCAGAGCGTTCACACAGATGCTCTTCTATGCAGACCTTTCTTCTTACGTTCTTGAATCATTTGTAAGAACAGAACCTCTAAGAGAATACTTAATATCTTTCATGAGAATCCCTCTGAACTCGATGATGAGTAGAATAGAAAAAAAAAAATGCACATCAAAGTCAAGTTGGAATGCTGGTGCTGTAGCACAGCTAGGCCCACGCAGTACCTCATGAAAGATTCGTAACTCACCAACCCCGCAGTGCAATGGATTGCTAACCATGCCTCAGGAAAACAGTAGATGTCCTGAATAGTGAAGTATCTCAGGGACAGTTGAAAATCACTTGTTCATTTGACACATTCCAAGCATCGATTGTATGCATTTTTGTGATAATTGTGTATTTCTGTCCTTAATTAAATGAAGAATGTGAAACTTGGGCATCATGATAGGAATGGTATTAACTTACTGGCTAGCTTTTTTTGTCTCAGAGATGCAAAACTTTACACCCCTGTTACAGATAAAGGTAAGTCTGAGCAAGACCAGAAGTAACTCTAAAAAGACAGCAGCCTCAGTTTACATCCCTAGTGCCACGCTCTCAGTTTTCTTGCTTTGGAGGACACAGAATGGTAGAAGATGCTTCTGATTTGATGTATTCTCCCGAGATCTCCTGAAAAGACAGCCAGTGTAGGTCCCCATCCTTTATGGTGAAAACAGACGAAGCTGGTCAACTCCAGTGGATAATCTGAGACAGGATTGGCATCTATAATTTGTTGTAGGGACCTATAGCGGGGCTCTGGAGAGGGTACCTGGGTGGACCTCAGGTGGGCAGTTAGTTGCTCCTTGTGTCTGTAGTTGGAAAGCACAGTTGATCACACTGTGAACAAACTTGACGCTGATGGGCTTCTTCCTCAAGACTTTAACCAGGGTGGTGGGAGTTTGCTAGTTTGTCCACTGATAACACCTCAGTCCAGAAAGAAAAAAAAATCCAACCCACCAAAGACGCATCAGTTATCTGATGGTGGAAGCCCTTTTCAAGTAAAAAAGATAGCGTAAAATGACATACAGCTTAATGGTAGGAAATCGGAAAAGTGAAAAGAAATGCACGACATCCCAGCAAAATATAATCTACCAAAATAAAATCCCAAAGAAGTAGAAAAAGCTGAACAGCCATATCACAATGAAAGATGTTAGAAAAAATTTCAATATATGGCATTTAAAAAGGAAAAATACGTCTAGCAAAAACTGGAGGAGAAAGAGGAAAAATGAAAGGTGCTCTGATTGCTTCCAGTGAAGCAGTGAAAAGTCAAATAATATTTTCTTAAAACTCCAAAATCAAGTAACAAATAAGATATTTATCAGTAAAAAGCCAAACACTAAACAATATTTTTATTGTAGTAAAATTTACTAAAGTAAGGTGGTGGAAGAGAAGGGAGGTTTGTGAAAGAAGGGAAGTGGGCATTTATTCACCCAGGAATATTTAAGGGCTGACTTGACCTTGACTCGGAGCTGGGAACATGCTGACAGTGCGTGCCCTCCTAAAGCTTGTTGACAGCACTGGGAAGCAGGGCCCTTTCTTCCCTAATTTCTTGGCCTTTTAAAGATGATAATTGCTACCATGCTCTGTTTCTTGTAAGTCTGCCAATGAGCTGAATATTCTCGGTAACTGATCTCTCTGAGAATCAGGATCCCCATTTTACAGATGGAAAAACTAAAGGCAGGAGAGATGAGCCACTTGCCCGTGTCACTTGGCTGAGCACAGAAGAAGATCCAGTGAACATGAGGTTACCTCTGCTCCAAACCACTAGCCAGGGTGGGTTTCAGTAACCAGGCCTGACTTCCAGGCCTGGAACCCTGGACTGGCTAGTCATTTATTCACCCCCAGGCTGTCAGGGCTGCCTCAGGGGCCTGGAGGTACACCAGGGCCTCATGTAGGGCCTCCCGGGCAGGTGACTGACAATATTGTCTAACTGTAGTCTCCCTAGTTCCTGCTGTTGCTGGAGAAATCTGAATACTGAGTTCATCTTTCTCTTTTCATTATTTCTGTCACAATCATATTCCCATGGTCTCCAAAAATCCTATTTTGCTATAGAAAGATGAATACATGATCTTTCTCTTTTCACTCTTTGACAATCCTAATTCTCCAGGAGGTAAATGGATGCCTCTAGCAAAATGGGCTAGATTATTCCAATGGAAATGTAAGTGCAAAAGAGACAAGTATGAACATATTTCAAAAATGTCTTTCTTGCATACATGCAGCCACTGATCTAGCAGTCTTCTATATAAATGTATTTTTAATAAGAGGAGTTTTCTTACAGAAATAAAATTAAACTGTGCACATTATCATTCTTTGTCATGGCAAAAAAATCGGTAGACTCAAATGTTTAGCGGATAGACTTGATAGCTAAGTGGTATTAGCTATCAGAATATATTGATCTGGAAAGATACCCATCATAATATTCTTGAGTGAAGAAAAACAATTGTAATGCAATTTAAAAATCTTATTATTTTTTTACTTAAGAAAAAGATCCGTGTGTGTGTTTATATATGATTATATATTAGATGTGGAAGAATCTACACTAATCTTTTAACTTTGGCTGCTTTAGAAAGATGAAAATGGGGGTGGGGGGTGGGAGAGGGAAGGATTGGGAGTTTGGGATTAGCAGATGCAAACTATTATATAGAGAATGGGTAAACAACAAGGTCCTACTGTATAGCACAGGGAACTATATTCAATATCCTGTGATAAACCATAATGGAAAAGAACATGAAAAAAAATGTGTGTGTGTGTGTGTGTATGTATGTATAACTGAATCATTTTGCTATATAGCAGAAATTAACAGCATTGTAAATCAACTATACTTCAATAAAATATAAAAAAATAAAACTAATAAAAAGAAAGATCAAAATGGAAGGTGTATGAGAGTATGAGTGCAAGGGGAAAGCATTTTCTTTAACTTTAAAAAAAAAAATCTCTGGATTATTTTGCCTATTATTATAGCCATTTTTCCTTTGTAACAAAAAAATCAGTTAAAAAATTCATCCATTGTACTGATATACTTGGACATAAGTTTTGTGCACAGTTTATATTTATTTCTTTAGGGCTAGACCTAGAAACAGAAATACTGACTCAAAAGCTATGAATATTTTCAAAATCTCTTGATAACGGTTCTTGCCCAAAGCAATAGTTTTTGAAACATTTCCCCCCAAATATCTCTGCTTATGTTCTGTCAGTATTAGAGTATAGTTTGCATTTGAAGAATTTTTACTGACCAGCTCCTTCTGTGGTCTCTGCTCAGAGGTTCTGTTTCTGGCTTTTGGTGATTGTGTAATGTCATAGGTTACAGTGAAAGTACAGAGACCTAGGATTCCAACATTGCCTTTTTTAAAAAAATAAATGTATTTATTTTTGGCTTCGTTGGGTCTTCGTTGCTGCGTGAAGTCTTTCTCTAGTTGCATCGAGCGGGGGCTACTCTTCGTTGTGGTGCGCGGCCTTCTCATTGCAGTGGCTTCTCTTGTTGCAGAGCGTGGGCTCTAGGCACGAGGGCTTCAGTAGCTGTGGAGCACAGGCTCAGTAGTTGTGGCGCACGGGCTTAGTTGCTCCGTGGCATGTGGGATCTTCCCGGACCAGGGCTCGAAACCGTGTCCCCTGCATTGGCAGGAGGGTTCTTAACCACTGCGCCACCAGGGAAGCTCTCCAACATTGCCTTTTAATGAACTGTTTGGTTTCTCTAAAACTAGTCTACATGAACCTCACGTTTATGGAACCACTGTAATACACAGCTTGTTAATAACCCACTGTCAGTTACCACTATGATAATTGTATATAACATGGTTGAGAGTGGTGAAGGTGGAAGTGAAATCCAGGAAAACATTTTATTTTTATTTTTTATTTTCTTTAATTTATTTTATTGAAGTATAGTTGATCCCTTCCCCATCCCCTCCCCCTTGGCAACCACAAGTCTGTTCTCTATGTCTGCAAGTCTGTTTCTGTTTTGTAAATAAGTTCATTTGTGTCAGATTTTAGATTCCATATATAAGTGATATCATATGGTATTTGTCTTTCTCTTTCTGACTTACTTCACTTAGTATGATAATCTCTATGTCCATCCATGTTGCTGCAAATAGCATGTATTCTTTTTTATGGCTGAGTAATATTCCATTGTATATATGTACCACATCCTCTTTATCCATTCATCTGTCGATGGACATTTAGGTTGTTTCCATGTCTTGACTATTGTGAATATTACTACTGTGAACATAGAGGTGCATGTATTTTTCTGAATTAGAGTTTTTTCTGGATATATGCCCAGGAGTGGGAGTGCTGGATCATGACAACTATATTTTTAGTTTTTGGAGGGCATCTTAATTTTAAAATCAAAGAATTTGCATTTTAAAATCACTGACAGAGTAGGTAATAAAGTGTTTCCTATGAAGTCAAGATAGTAACTCTATACTTTCTTTCTAAAATTACTTTTTCATTATATGTAATGTGTAGTCATTTTAGAGGATTTTAAAAGGGAATACTGCAAAAATGAGGTAAGGGGAAAATTAAAATCATGTACTATCCATCACTCAGAAACAACTGTATTGTGTGTGTATTTCAGTTTTTAACAAATATATACATATTTTGATACTAATAGGGCTAATTATTAAAATTAAAAATTATGAAAAGTACAATTACATAATAAAAAAGCATTGAACTTAGAACTAACTAAACTAGAATAAAAGTGCAGTCCTTAATTATAGATGAAATTGTATGTTTTAAAAATAAAATAGTTTTTATACTGTCAACATTTTGGAGAAGATAGTATAGCTAAACAGTTTTTTTCATCCTTTTGTTAATCATCACATTTGGTCATGGCCCCTGGTCTTTGAAATAAATAATCAGATTTACATAAAGGTGTATTTGATTCTTTTTTTTTTCCCTTAGTGCCACTGACAAGTTGAAAATGCTTGCCATATCTTTATGTATCTTTGCTATACTGTTTCCAGTGAAAATAATGAGTACTTATATTTCTGGAAGGCAAAGACTTGTGTGTGTAAGATATTTCTTCAATTTTGGTATATTTTGAGTATACAATTAATAAATGACTATTGATTGACATAATTACTGTGTTGCAAATCAAGTTCTCATTACTGATGAAAAATTTAACTTTTAAAATTGGGATTGACATATTAGTGTATAATATGTATAAAATGGATAACTAATAAGAACCTGCTGTATACAAAAATAAATAAAATAAAATTAAAAAATTCAACCTAAAAAAAGTCAAACTCAAAAAAAAAAAGGAACCCTTACATTTACAGTAGCATTCCCTTACCTATGATTGTGTGAGACTGTTTTGAAAATATATTCTTGAAACATACCTTTTTTTTTTTTTTAACAAATCATTAAGATCATTCTTACTTAAAATTATGAGAATGGCTTTAAAAACCTGTTCTACTAGTTAATATAAGGAGCAATTGTTTTGATTGTCATTGGGATATCTTTGCACTAACGTGAACACTCACTAGCCAATCTCATCTCAAATTCAGGATTTGCAGAATAATCAACAGTTGTTGATGACTGTATATATTCAGAATGAACAGAATAAAGTGGAAGACAGTTTATAAGATCACTGATGTTGGTCCTCTTTTTTCCCCTAGCTTTATTGTGATATAATTGACCTTTAATAATGTATGAAATGAAGGTGTACTATGTGATGATTTGATGCACGTATATATTGCAAAATGCTTATGCTGGTCTTTTCTTGAAGAAAACATTTTGTATCATGAAGAATTCGATTCATGCAGATTTTCTTAGACCTATTCTTCACTTTCTCTACTCCTAGAATTTTTAACCATTACGTTAGTGTGTTGAAATGTCAGTTTTCATCATAAGGTAGGTCTTGCCAATCACCCACGTATTATACTACCCCCAAGATGTCATTTTTTTAAACTTAAAATGCCCTAAAAATATTCCTCTGTGGGTGACTTCCTCCAGTTTTTTCCCTCTCACGTCCCATGAATAGAAACCTTGTGCTGCTGAAATGATGGAATACCAACCTCAAATAAGACTGCCAATGAGATTACAAGGATTATGGAGCACATGGCAAAAATAGAAAGAACAAAATATTTTTAGGACATAGTTCTAGTATGTTGTTTTACTTGAGATTTTTATTCTTGGCTCAAAAAATGTTTAAGATACAAGTTAGGGAGACTAAGAGGTAAAAACTTAACAGTTACAAATAAATAAGTCACGGGGATGATATGTGCAGCATGGGGAATATAGCTAATAATATTGTAGTATCTTTGGTGACAGATGGTAGCTAGACATCATGGTGACGGTTTTGTAATGTATAGCAATATTGAATCACTGTGTGGTATACCTGGACTAACATAGTGTTGTAGGCCAATTATACTTCCATTGTTTAGAAACTGGAGATACTGGGAGGAAATGCATCAAGATGCTAATGATGGGTATCTCTGGGAGGGATGGGATGGGCTGTGGGTGATCATTAATGTTTACTTTATACTTTTAGGTATCTTTCGTTGTCTGCAGTGAACATGTATTGCTTGTAAAATTAGAAAGCCATGGGTGTCCTTAAAAATGAAAAAAAAACCCAACAAAAAACAAAAATGAAAAAAAGATGAGGTGTATGGGTCAGAGTTTAATGGGTAGAGCCAGCATGGGATACATACACACGAAGGGATGTGTTACCTGGACTCGCTTTCTGAGCTTATGAAGCTGGCTGAGTAAGCCTGGAGTCCATAGTGCAAGTGGCCTGGAGAGGAAGGTTGTAAGCAGAATGGAACCCATGGGATGCACTGTTTGTAGTCGCTGAGCTCAGGGAAAGCCTGAACCCTCCTTAAAGACCCCACCTGATTAAGTATGACTCACCCAGGAGAACCTCCCATTTTATTTGCTCAAAGTCAATTGCATAGGGACCTTAATTACATCTCCAAGATCTTCTCACCTTTGCCATATAACATAACCTCATTGCAGGAGTGATGTCCCAACATATTCGTTGGCTCTGCCCACACTCCAGAGGAGGGAAGTTTAGTACAAGATATGAGAGGGCTTCACCTAAGGCTCTGTGACCTTGTTTCACTGCCCCAGGGAAGCCCCTCAAAGACCCTCCATTACTGAATCAGGTCCAGCTGCTCGCTGCTTACAAAATCGATACTCACAAATGCTGATAGAAAGGAAACTTGCCTTTAATCAGAATGCTGACAGTCTGGGGAGATGGTGGACTCAGTGTCCCCCAAAAACTACCTCTGAAGATTCTGCTCAACCATGGAAGCCTTTAAAGGGAAACAGGGAAGTCATCTCAGTGAATCATTGAGATAGGGGGGTCAGAGTCGTCGCCATGCCCCACTGCGTGCAGGCGTATGTGCAGGCTTGTTGATTCCTCGTGGTCTTTCTTGGGATACTGTCTTGTTCACACAGTTTGTTGGCGAGACTACTGACGCGGAAGCTAGGGAAGAGATCTGGTCATCTGTTAATTACTTATTCTTCATTTCATTTCTACTTCTTTGATCTATGGAAAGAACCAACGGATTAGGCAAGGTATTGTGTGGTCAAACGATGTGAAAGGGGTGCTAGGGCCGGAGATGAGTGGAGCGTGGGGGGTACCTGGTGTAAGGTTAGTGACAAGACAGAGGGGCCCCCTGTAGAGAGCTCTTTCCTGCAAAGAGCTTTTCCCTGGCAAAAGCTGCTGACACCTCCCAATACAAGAAAAGTTTTAAAGCCCTTCTGGCCACAAACTCACCCACCAGAGTGTCTCCTCATGAGGTTTCTGAACACCAGGGCTAAAGCAAGCTGTCTGTTTTTTTTGCAGCTCTGCCCTGGATGGGCTAAGCTTGGCCTGGTCTGTCAGTCCCAGCAATTTCTCTGACCCTGTAGCATTTTTAGACTCATATTTCACAGTGACCAACTATTCTGTGCCAAAGTGTGGCCCCATAAAGAAGCAAATAAATAAAAATGTTTTGACCTTTTAACTCTCCTGACTTCAGCCATTATTTGTCTTAAGGAGAACTGGCTATTACCCAAAGAAACACTCCATCATCTAAGGATAAAGGCCTTTGTTTTCTTCCTATCAGCCACTTGACAGAACAATTTGGAGACATTGAAGGAAGATTTCAATGAATGCTTGAAGACTCTTTGAACCACCATGTCCATATAATAAACACATAATCCTACGGGACTAGTTTAAATTTCTTAATGAGTCTACTTTATCCAACGCGTATGTATCATTTAACGAAGACAGTTGTTCAGAAGTAGTTTTGACTTAGTCACGAGCCAGTTTGGTGTACCCAATGCCAAAATATCACTTATTATTTTTCAGGCTGATCTTTTTTACTTCTGGAAGCATTTTGATACTCGGTTGAAAATTAGATTTGCCAAGCATTCGTGAGTAGGATTGTTTGAAGGCTAGGATTGGGAGTAGTTTTGTGTTTTGTTTTGTTTTTTTCTCTGAAGAGTGACTGTGGTTTTGGCAGGCAGTAAACCTTGCTCGAGTGAAACTCTGGTTTCTTTCTCTCTTTGGCAGTAGGCTGTTGCTTGTACTACTTATTTGTATTCAGTTATTTCGGTTCCTAGCTGCTGCCATTAACTGGGCCTCCCCTGAGCATGCATAGTATAGTGGTCAGCAATTTTTTTTTAAAATTTTATTTATTTTTGGCTGCATTGGATCTTCGTTGCTGCACGCAGGCTTTCTCTAGTTGCGGCGATCGGGGGCTACTCTTCCTTGTAGTGCACGGGCTTCTCGTTGAGGTGGCTTCTCATTGCGGTGGCTTCTTGTTGCGGAGCACGAGCTCTAGGAGCTCAGGCTTCAGTAGTTGCAGCACGCGGGCTCTAGAGTGCACGCTCGGTAGCTGCGGTGCACGGGCTTAGTTACTCCTCAGCATGTGGAATCTTCCCGGCCCAGGGCTCAAACCCGTGTCCTGTGCATTGGCAGACGGATTCTTAACCACTGCGCCACCAGGGAAGTCCCTGGGGCAAATTTTATAAACAGATTTTGTGGCTACTTTTCTTATCCAGGATTTAGCTTATCTAATTTTCTGTCTGCCTGTGAGCCCCAAACTGTGTCCTCTGATACCTCAAGTATCAATAGGGCAGCAGCTTTTTTCTGCCTGAGCTCCAGGCAGATTGGGCGGGCCATGCCCCAAGGCAAAGGCTGCTTTTTACAGATCACTTGGGTACCCTGTCTTTGGAGAGAAGTCTGCTGTTCACTTTCTCTCTGCTTTTGGTCCCTCTTAAGTGCCTTCCAGTAGATTCTGAAAAATATTTTTTCCAAATTTTCTGTTATCTGTGGGAGGATTAGCCGAACTAAACCACGCCGTCATTTCCCAAAGCCAGAATAACTCAAAAGAAAAATAAATCTAGATGATTTATAAAATAAATCAAAGCGATGCTGAAACTAAAGGCCACTAATTTAGATATAGGGTAGCTAATATAGGGTTTTAGGAAGATTACTATTCGCCTAAGCTGGACACTTTATTTCTAGTAATACAGACTAATTATCTGTTAGAAGCTTCTACCTGCTGTCACGTTTTCTTGACTTGGTGGTTGGTCACAGCATCTAGATGATTTTCACCTGAATTTCTCCTAAGCCTGAGCTACAGAAAATGATAGGAAATAAAAGAGGGAAAGAGCATGACTGGCCTTTATTCGTGTTTCTTCAGCAAATAATCACACTTCTTTTGTTCTTCTCTAATGTCATTTTAGCAGCTCTTCCCTGAGTTGAGGATCAGAGTAGTTATGAAAACCTGGTCATCATGAAGTTTCACAATTAAAATTTCTAATCCAGAGAGAGATGTGAACTACTTCAGTAAAAAGCAAACACAGCATACCTTTGCACTTAGTAACTGAGGCTTCTCAGAGCACAGTCCACAAGCCTATAAATAGACTACGTACTCATTTCCTGGGATAAAAGACAAACAGAAAGAATGTTTCAGGCCCCTTGTTTTATTTTGAGGAGATAATTGCATTGTTCTATATTTTCCCTAGAATTTAATTTTCCTATTTATAGGGTTGGTATAAGTAGATTAGTAGTTTGTCTGGTTTGATAGAATGAAATTGGCATGGTTTGGTATCTGTTTTATTGCAGATTCTTAGAATAGTGTTTCAAGTTATTTGCTTAATGGTCAAATCAGCTTAACTCATAATTGCATTTACTTTCTTATATGACCTTGACCCTTTTTGCATTAAGAATTGCAACTCATTTCAATTTTAATTTTCAATTGTTGGCAGAGTGTCCGTAATTATTTTGGAGTTGCTAACTATTAGTATGGTGCAATAATACCATGAGAAATAAAAAAGCTGTTTTACTTGAATTGTTCCTTTTTGTGTAACAGACATAAAATTTATTCCAACCTAATCTTCAAAAACATTTGTGTAACTGGTACTAACTTCACACGACAGTCAAATAGCCAAAGAAATAGACAAAACTTAGTAAATTTAACAAGGAGAAGAATAAGAAACCACAAAAGGAGGTATTGTAACCAAAAGAACATTAGGTGTTTTTTTTTTTTGCTGTTATTTTAAGAACTCTACAGAAATTCAAGACGTAACGAGTTCTTAAAGATCAGAATGAAGCATGGAGGGAAAATTGAAGGAAGAAGCATTAAAATAAATAGGGATTTAGGGGCTTCCCTGGCGGCGCAATGGTTAAGAATCCGCGTGCCAATGCAGGGGACACGGATTCGAGCCCTGGTCTGCGAAGACCCCACAAGCCGCAGAGCAGCTAAGCCCGTGCACCACAACTACTGAGCCTGCACTCTAGAGTCTGTGAGCCACACTACTGAGCCCACGTGCCACAACTGTTGAGGCTCGTGCGCCTAGAGCCTGTGAGCCACAACTACTGAGCCCACGTGCCACAACTGCTGAGGCTCGTGCGCCTAGAGCCCGTGCTCTGCAACAAGAGAAGCCACCGCAATGAGAAGCCTGTGCACCGCAACGAAGAGTAGCCCCCGCTCGCCGCAACTAGAGAAAGCCCGCATGCAGCAACAAAGACCCAACACAGCCAAAAATAAATAAATAATTTTATAAAAAATAAATAGGGATTTAAAAGAAACATTTAGTTGGTATCAGAGGACTGATTGCTTCTTCATAGCATAGGGAGCTTAGCATGGCAGCCCTTTAGGAGTGAATACCTCTGTGGTCCGAGTTAGAAACTGCAAGTAGTTGAAACTGAATTATAGCCTTGATTAGTTTGCAAGAAATCATCATTATGTCTAACATCCTTATTAAGAAGGAAATCATCATCACCATTATCAATACCATTTTCATGGTCAAAATCATTAGAATTTACTGAAGTGTTTATTTTATCTCAGGCACTGTGCTGAGGACTTTGCATTCATTATCTCATGTTTTCCGATACTCTGGGGGAGAGTCTCTTGTTAGCTGTATTTACAGATGAGAAAACGGAGGCTTAAAACGTTTAATTAACTTATCCTAAGGTCAGAGATGGAATAAGTGTCAGAGATTGGACTCAAAATTGACTTTTCTGTCCCTCAATCCTATGCTCTTAGTCATCAATCACAAAAATAATAATCTGGAAAGAATATGAAGCCTAAATTACTGATTTTAAGATCTCTGGTTTGGAGTTTGCCATGAAGCAATATAAAATTTTGTGTTATGGCCAAAATAATTTTCTGCCAGTATGAATAATTCAGGAATATGTTATTTATCTCCGCAATCTCCTACTTCAGTTTCCAGTAGAGGTTGAACTGCTAGCATGGAACATTTGACCATTATTATTTCAGAGGATGGCAGAGAGTTGCATTTTTCAAAGAACATTATTTACAACCAGGCAAAGTTTTTTCGATATAAACTGTATTTTTAAAATCTTTTCTTACCTTTTTTTTTCTCTCTCTCTTAGGAAAAATTGGATGTAGGGGTGAGAAAAGAAGTTGATGGCATGGGAACCTCTGAAATAAAATACGGAGACTCAGTATGCTATATACAGCATATCAATACGGGCTTGTGGCTAACTTACCAGTCTGTGGATGTGAAATCTGTGAGAATGGGATCCATACAACGTAAGGTAAGAGTATTTCAAAACAGTATTTATGGCAGTCGTTATTAATGAACGAAAAACACAAATGCACGACAAAAAGAAGCAGCTAACCCTGTCTGCCACCTGCTAATGTTTGTAATTTACATGCTAGAGGTCCAGTCCCACCCTAATAAACTCTCTGGTTTTTGTAAGTGAACAGCGCTGGCTGTTATATCACTGATTTAAATACTAGGTGAAGAAATACGCTACTCTTTTCTGGATCCTAGCTTGGTCTGCCTAATTCACTGTGTCCTCTGTGATGCTGCTGGGATTGTGTGTACAGTATCTTTTTTACAATGCTCAATAATGCTCATGCGTAGAAATGTTTAGTGTTTGTGAGTTTCGTTTCTTTTATTCCCCAAACTCATTTGCAGACGTGCTCATACACTCATCTCTGAGTCCTTCACTGACATCCCATCGCTTACAAGACGACAGTTACGCCTTTTGGTAGTATGTGACGCCCTTCCTGACCTGCCTCCCATCTGTCTCTGCCCCATTCTCCTATTCTTTGTCCAGTCTCTGGGTGTCTTCAGGTTCCCCAGCACACCAGCCACTTACAGCACATTCCTTCCAATGCCTCAAAGAAACGTGGCTTTTCCACATCTGCGCCTTTGCACATACCATCTCCTCTGTTTGGAATGCCCTTTTAAATTTCTTTTTTTCCTCCACCCAGTTCCTATCTATCCCCCAGGGGTTAAGTTTAAAGATGATCTTAGATGTTCTTCCTATCTAAGTTCATCTAGTTACACCCTCCTTTGCGTTCTCATAATATTTGCATATTATTAAATTGTATATACACTCTCTGTGCTATTTTATGTCCTAGGCTACATCTCTCTCCCTCTAATTCGTGAGCTTCTTTATGGCAAGTACATAGCATTGATACTAGATTGTTCACATTTCATGTTTTTACACCGCCATGTAACAGTACACAGAATCAGATAATGGGATAACTGTTATTTCTGTAATAGACCTTGGAAGGGAAGTAGTGGGGAAGAAATGTTTATTTTCAGTAGATTTCCTAATCGTAACATATACACATTCCAGTATGGATTGTTCAAGGTTATTGCTATCTTTTTAGAGTGACCAGTGCTGACATTAGTGGAGTGGGAAGCTAATCCTGCTTTGATGGAGTTGGGCTTAAGTGCATCCCTGTACCACCTTCCTCAGAGCTTCAGATGGAGAGCCTGGGACAGCTCTCCCGCAGACCCGTATAATCGTTACAATATGATCGCTTGTCTTTGGGGTCTTTGATCTAGGCTCATAAATTTAAATGTGTTTGTATTCAGTATTTGTATAGCGTTCATTCTGTCCCACGACTGAGCCTCGCTGTTTTTAACTTTTTATCATGGAAATTCAAATATATGCAAAAAGGGTACAATGGACCCTGTGTATCCATGCATCGGTCACCTTCAACATTTTCAGTGCTCTCCACTCATTTCATTTATCCCTCACCCTGTTGTCATTATTATTACTCCACTCTCTTATTCCTTAACCATGGATTAAAGTCAGAGTGGGACTTACATTCTGCATCATAGGCTAACAAAGAGCTTGCTTTATAGAAGAATTTGACAGGGGTGTTGAGAAGCTAACCAGTCTTATTTCCATTAGTAAAGTAACATGTGAAACAGACTTTATAGGCCAGAGAAGAGATAATCTAACACAATCTCTACTGTAAATGTATTACTACTTCTAGAACCATCTGTTATATTAACTCTTTATCGAGAGACCTCAGTGTGGTCATGACAGGTGAGGACTTCTCAGTCTAGATCTCCTAATGTTTATACACTTCCCAGTTAGCTAGTATCTTCAAATCATTTTATTTTTCGAGAAAAGCATGTTGGTGGTATATTCGCCAAATCGTTACATATTTGAAACTGACTTTCTGTTGTTGTTTCATATGAGTAAAACCTTGGTTAGCTAAAAAAATGTCTGAATCACTTTTCATAGGTTTTATGTATCCCGCTTAGTGTGGGTATTCATGTTTTGCTGCAGAAATATAAGTTCATTGATTATGCAGTGATGTACGTACCATACTGGGTGTTCCACATGTACAGTTTATACATTGTATTACATTAAAAAAAAAACCCTGAAAACTCTGAATTATGAAATGCATCTGTCACCAAGAATTTTCTAAAATTTATTTTATTGAAGTATAGTTGATTTACAATTTTGTGTTTGTTTCTGGTGTACAGCAAAGTGATTCAGTTATACATATACATACATTTTTCTTTAAGGTTATTGAATATAGTTCCCTGTGCTCTACAGTAGGACCTTGTTGTTTATCCATTCTCTGTATAGTAGTTTGCATCTGCTAACCCTAAACTCCCAATCAATCCCTTCCCCACCCCCTCTCCCCCTTGGCAACCACAAGTCTGTTCTCTATGTCTGTGTCACCAAGGATTTTTAATCAGCACACGTAGGTCTTTTAAAACTGACAGGAGAATTGTGCAGCGTATCTTTGGCCTCCTTTTCTTACAGTTGTAATTTCTTTCTCAGGAGCACAGCTAGTTTGTCTCCTCCAGGTCAGCTGTCTTCCCCTTTGGCATTCCTGTCGTTCTTACACAGTCTCTGCATTTTGCTTCTCAAATGTGTCCCCCAAATCACTCACTTTGTTTTCTTTGATGTGGTTCTGTTCCTTAATGTCTTTCCATGTCTTTGAAATTTTAGTTTTCTTGTCTTTTTCGTTATCTCACCCAGGTCACTTTTTATCTCAGCTTGCTGTCTTTTCATCTATTCTGGTTGTTCATCCCAGTATGACTTCTTATTGCGAATTTTCACAGAAGTTATGCCTTCTTGCATCCTGTGGACAATTGAAATAGTTTATATATTTAAATAATATCCTGCTATTTCTATTTTATCTGACTTTTTAAAAAATTAGCAATGATTGCTAAATTTTATCCGTTGAAGAGAGAAAAAAATCATGTTTTAGTGTCTTTTACTTTGTTGATAAATAGGTTAATAGACATCATGATATTGAAGAATCCTTACATTCCTAGACTAAACCCAGTTTGACCTAGTTTATTATTCTTTTGAAATCTTATTAGATTCTATTTATGTTTCATTTAGAATTTATCTAGAATTATCATATATATTCACTTTATATATGAAATTTATATATTAATTTTTCTTTGTTTATGGGTACTGAAATTTGAATTTCATACAGTTTTCAGGTTTCATGAAATATTCTTTTCTTGGTCTTTTTTCAGCCATTAAAATTGTAGACCATTCATAGCTCACAGGCTATATAAAAATAGGCAGCGGTCGTAGTTCACTGACTAGTCTACCATGAAGAGTATCATTTCTTTGAAGGTTCATTAGAGCTCACTTGTAAAACTGTCTAATCCTATAATCTTTTAAAAATTGGATCTTAAATTTCCTTTCCAATCTCTGTTTAATAAATTGGTATCCTCAAATTTTCTACTTTGTTGGGTGGATTCCTTTTGATGATTTTTAACTTGCTGGGAAGCCATCCTTGTCCTCTGGAGTAGTCAGTTTTGTTCTTAAATTAAAAAAAATTTTGGCCATTAAGTTCCATATAGCATTGTCTTATTATCATTTTATAATTGTAATGTCTTCTTTTGTATCTTACATTCTTTTCTCTGTGTTTTTTTCTTTCTTTCCATTTTATCCTTAGCCTGGTTTGTGAGAGGTTTAACTATTTTATTTATCTTCTCAAAAAATAAACATTTCGTGTTTATTCATCCTTTTCTCGTATTTTATTTGATTTCTAGTTCATTAAATTGTCTTTTTATCTTCATTAATTCCCCTTTTCTATTCAATTTGTTTTTCTTTTTTAGAGTCTTAAAGTGAGTAATACGTTCCTTCACTTTAGTCATTGTTTTCTTTGTCAATGAAGGCATTTAAGGCTACAAAATTGACTTTGAATACAGACGTATCTGTCTCATTGATTTTGGTATTAGGAGTTCCTCTTTACATTGCTTTCTAGGTAGTTTATGATTTTAGTTCTAGTTGCTAATTTTAGTTCAGTATACCTGATTAAATGTCCTAGAAACATCTTGCTGTTCGTGTTGAGTGAAGGAAGTTAGGCACAAATGGTTCCATTTACATATAGTACACAAGTGACCTTTGCTGTTGAAAGTCATGAAGATGGGGAACATTGTGGTGGATGGGGCAGGAAGGGAGCTCCAGGGCAGGTTTTAAGGTGCCATATTATTCTTTCTTGATCTGGGTGTTAGTTACGTGGTTTGTTCACTTTGTGAAATTGATTCCGCTGTTCACTTAATATTTTGCACTTATCTCTTCATGTTGTTCTTTCTTAGAATGTTCAAAAAGATAAAGCTAACAAAAGAACTCATAAAATAAAAACACATTTTTTTTTAAAGAACTGAGGTGCCTTAGAAGCATTGCTCAGTACTTATTAATGAACCCAGCTATGTTCAGAACTACCGAATAACTGGTATCCCATGTAATGTTTTCCTTTGCTTTGTTCAGAGTTTGCTTAGACTGTGGATGAATCCTTGAACATAGATAGGTGAAAACATTCTAGTGATTGTTTTTCAAATCAATGTATTTATTGATTGGTTCTTTAAAACAACAACTGATTCATCTTTCAAACAATAGCTGAATAAATATATTGAATGACTAATTTGTACAGGGACCCGTGCATATTATTTTACCTGAACCTGACAGCTTACAGTTCCCTTCACCTGTCTTTTGACTCTGTTTACTGTCATGGCTCACCTTTTTGAGTTGCCTACTTCTTAACACCCATCTGGAAAGGAGATATTGGCAGTAATGGTGTTATTTCTGCTTTCGTGCAGGCTATTATGCATCATGAAGGTCACATGGATGACGGCCTAAACTTGTCCAGATCTCAGCATGAAGAATCACGGACAGCGCGTGTCATCCGGAGCACAGTCTTCCTTTTCAATAGATTTATTAGGTACATTGTCCTTTGTTGTGGTGGTGGTTTAATATTTTATTTTAATTTTCTTATCAGATCTACAAGTAAACAATTCTAAAATATACTGTGGTGGTAAATCTCATACAATTTGGCAGTTCTGCAGAGCCCGTTAGAAAATGCTAGTTAGATGATTTTATGTCTTTCTTTGAAATGAATTTTTTAAAAAAGACTGTGGTTTTAAAAATTAGATGTGTAACTTATAATTGATAGCTGTACGTCAGAATTATTCTATGACATATCCCTATGCTAGCCCTTTCACACTGGAGGTAGTACACCTACATACTTCGTGAGTTTTGAACTCAAAAAAATGATTCTTGCAATAAGTAACCTTTCCCACCCTAATAATGGAAACAATTGCATATCTACAAAACTAAATCAAACTTGTGTCCAATGTGTTCTCTGGGAACATATACCAATATATACTCTGGTTGGTGATGGGTATTTTGTATCTCTTTAAGCTTACCAATTTGATGGGAAAAAGTGATGTATATGTGTATATGTATTTATTTATAGTAGGTACATATTTACTTATAATTATTTTAAAAATTTGCACTTATGTGAGAGTTGTGAAAAATGGGTGTTGACCAATTTTCTTCATTTATTTTTTTCTTTGTGATTTACCCTATTATTTGATAATATTTCTATTAGGCTGTTATGAGCTTTTGTTATGTTAGCGATACTAATTTCCTATAATCATATATAAATTGCAAATATTTTCTCAACTTACTGGTTTGGAAAGATTTTAAAGTGTTTTTTCATCATGGTTTACTCTATAAATCAGCATATGAAAGACCTTTGCCACCCAAGATTATATAAATATTCACTTAATTATTCTCTGCTTCTTTTATAAACCATCCCACTGTGTGTGTGTGCATTTGTGTGCATGCTTTCATGAAATCAAAGAATGTGCACAGCATTCGGCTTCATCATATCCTTAGTATTCATCTCACCTCTCTGCCTCATCTAAACCCTAACCCTTTTTAGAGGGAGTAAGGCTTAGAGATGGGGTAAGCATCAGATTCTTATCATTTTTTATGGTACTTCTTGTAATAAATAAATTTTTGACTTTGAAATTATAACTCATTTTAGGATCAGTTCAACTTAGATTTTTTTCCATCTTGTTCTTTCCATGGTTCTTTCTGACTACAGCCTAATCAGTTCTATAAGGATTGAGGAAAATAATCATAAATCCTTAAAATAGTCTGTTTTCTATGTAATTATATACATCAGTACTGACTTCTTCAACTACAAAAAGACAAATTTTTATTACATTGTGACTTGTGTGGTATTTTCAGAGGCACTATGGAGATTCCATTTGGCAAGCAAGAGCTAAATTAATACTAGAGAAAAAACGGATTATTTGTTTTAAAATATATTTTGTCAGAAAGATACTATATCCGTGTTTAGACTTAATGTAGTGACGGTATGTCTTAAATGGCATTTTGTATGTTGATCGAGATAACGATAATTCATCATGGATGTGATTTGCTTTTGCACATTTGTTCTTTGCTCGAGACCAATCATATTTTTTTTTTAAAAAAGTAATGTCTGTGATTTGGAAGCTTAATTTTAGAATCTAACACTTGCTTAATTGATTAGATAGAGAACCAAACATGGGAAATTTGGATTCTGTGGTAAAAGTACTTCCTGAATTATATATTTGCTGCTTCATATTGAAATTCAGTTTTTGTTTGGGTTATTTGAATGCAATTCATTTATTATACTTATCTTGATAAAACAGGTTAGTTATATAACCTATATTTAGCTATAGTTAGCTCTCTGTATCCAAGGAGTTTGCATCTGTGGCTTCAACCAACCATGGATCAAAAATATTAGGAAAGAAATTCCAGAATGTTTCAAAAAGCAAAACTTGAATTTGAACCATGATGACAACTATTTACATAGCATTTACATTGTATTATGTAGGTTAGCGAGAGATGATATAAAGTATACAGGAGAGTATGTGTAGGTTATATGTAAATACTACATCATTTTATATAAGGGACTTGAGCATCCACAGATTTTGATATCTGAGAGAGGTCCTGGAGCCAACCCCCAGTAGATACTGAGGGAGGGATGATCATTTAAAAAGATTATCTGATTCCCATTCTGATCTTTAATCTTTTTTTCTGTTTGCCTTGGGTCTAAATTTACTCTTCTTTTTTTTGGTTTCAGAGGATGAAGGCTGACATCATTGATTTGAGACCTTTCTTATGTCACTTAGTGCTAAAATATCTGTCCTTAGTGGCATCTCTCACTCTTTGTTGTGCTGTGTTTCAGTTTCCCTTTTAATTGCTTCTTTGACCAATAGGTTGTTCAGTTTCCAAATATTTGGGGTTCTCCAAAGATCTTTCTGTTACTGATTTCTAATTTAATATCACTGTGGTCAGAGAATATACTTTGTAAAACTGAATGCTTTTAAATTTATTGAGACATGTTTTATGGCCCAGGAAGATCCAAAAAGCAAAACCTGAATTTGCTGCATTCTGGGAACTGTTTATATACATAACATTTCCATTGTATTTACCACTATTTACATAGTATTTACATTGTATTGTGTCCTATGAGTAATCTAGAGATGGTTTAAGGTGCACAGGAGGAGGTATGTAGGTTGCATGGAGAGACAGGCATGGCTACTCAGAGGCAGCCTGAACAAATTATAGCCCTTACTCTGTCGCTGAACCAGGAACAGTGTTACAACTCAGTCTAAGCACCGGTCCCTTTTCTGTTACCTTCATAGCCAAGGTCATACTAATCAACTCAATTACAAGTCCTCTCAGACATTTTCATAATGTTTTCTGTTAGTTGCTCTACCAGAATATGTTCTATCTTGGTAAATGTTCTGTGTGCACTGGAAAATAAATGTTCCATGTGCCCATTCTCCTTTCATTGGGTGGAGTGCTAAAGAATGTCAGTTTGATCTAGACGGGTGATAGTGTTGTTTAGATCTTCTGCTTCCTTACTGATTTTCAGTCCGTATGTTTTATTCATTATTGAGAGAAGGGTATTGGAATCTGACTATAATTGGATTTTTCTGTTTCTCCTTGGCAGTTCTGTTATTTTTTTCTTCATGTATTTTGAAGCTCTGTTATTAGAGTCATCAAAAAATTTAGGATATAATAAACTGACCCCTTTATTATGAAATCGCCTGTTTAAAATCCCTAGTGATATTCGCTATGACATCAACTTTGTATGATGTTAATACAGCATTTCTGCTCTCTTGTTTTCCTTGGTGTTAGCATTGTATATTAAAAAAAAACTTTTACTTTTGACTTACTATTGTCTTTAGAGTCAAAGTGCATTTCTTTTAGGCAGTATGTACTTGGGTTTTGATTTTTTATCCAATTTGGCGATCACCACCTTTTAATTGTGAAGTTTAGTCCATTTATATTCATATGATTATTGATATATAAGTTTGCCTGCCATCTTATTATTTGTTCAGTATTTGTCCCTTCTCATCTTTGTCCCTTTTCCTTCTTTTTCTACCTTCTTTTGGGTTGAGAATTTTCTGCAATTCCATCTTCTTTTTTTGTTGGCTTGTTAGTTATAATTCCTTTTTTGGTTATTTTAGTTGTTGCTTAAGATGTTTAGCATACAACTTTAACTTACCACAGCCTACTTTCAGGTCAGTCTTTGTGATTTTTTGTCATACGTTTTGCTTTTAGAGATGTTATAAACCCCACAGTACATTTTTATCATTTTTATTTAAGGTCAATTAGATTTCAAAGAGATTTAAATAATAACAAATGCACCTAATATTTTGTGCATATATTTACCATTTCAGGTGTTTTAATCTTTATTATTTTTTTGAGGATTTGCATTTCCTGTGGGTAGTTTATCTTTATTCCCAAAGTGCTTCTTTTAACATTTCTTATGGTGTAGGTCTCCTGGAGATGGAAACTTTGGCGACTGTATATCTGAAAATGTCCTATTTTACCTTCATTTTAAGTGATTTTTTTTCTGGGTTTAACATTCTAAGCTGACTTTTTTTTTTCTTTTGGTTCATTGATTTTTCTTCTTATTGATGATTATATTTTATTCTTCTTTACCTATCTGGTCATTTTTGTTTAGTTGTCAGACATTGTAAATTTGTTGGGTACTGGATATTTTTGTCTTCCTGTCAATATTTTTGAGTTTTTCTGGGAGGCGGTTAAGTTACTTGGTTAAGTTTGATTAACCAAGTCTTGATTAATTAAGTCTTGATTATTAAGTCTTAATTAAGTCTTGATTAACCAAGTCTTTGATTAATTAAGTCTTAATTGGTTAAGTTACTTGGTTAAGTTTGATTAACCAAGTCTTGATTAATTAAGTCTTGATTATTAAGTCTTAATTAAGTCTTGATTAACCAAGTCTTTGATTAATTAAGTCTTAATTGGTTAAGTTACTTGGTTAAGTTTGATTAACCAAGTCTTGATTAATTAAGTCTTGATTATTAAGTCTTAATTAAGTCTTGATTAACCAAGTCTTTGATTAATTAAGTCTTAATTGGTTAAGTTACTTGGTTAAATTTGATTAACCAAGTCTTAATTAAGTCTTAATTAATTAAGTCTTCTGGAATTTGCTTTTAGGATTTTTGGGGTGGGTGCAGATCCGTGTTAAATCTAGGGGTAATTATTCCCCACTCTTGAGGCAAGACCATCTGGTTACTCAACGTGATGCCCCATGAATTACAAGGCTTCCCAATCTGACTGATGGGAAGAGGCACCATTTCACATCCCGTGTGAGTATTGGTTACTATTTTCTCTAATTATTTCAGAAGGCTTTGTTCCCTGCCCTGGGTAGTTTTCTCACGTGTATGTGTTGATCAACCTTCTGCTGAATATTTGAGGGGGACCCTCTGTATTTCTCTAGAGTCCACTCCTGTGTAGCGGTCTCCTCTCTGGTACTGTGTCCTGCAAACTCTAGCAACCTTGGTCTCCCAGACTCTCAGCAATGTCTCCTCAACTCAGGGAGTCTTCTTTGCCTCGCCTGGGTTCCCATACCTGTGTCATAGCCTAGAAATTCTCCTAAAGCAAAGTGGAGCCATTGTAGGACTCACCTTGGTTGTTACCATATCTGTCCTTTATCTCTTGATGTCCAGTGTCTTGAAATGTGTTCTTCTCCAAATATTTTGTCTTGTGTTTTTTTTGGAGGGGGAGGAGGGTTGTTTCACTTTATCTTGGCTGAAAGCAACTCAGATGTAGTTGACACATGAAATTCGTATTTTGAGATGCGATTCCATGTTTCCCCTGGCAAATGTAGTCTAATCTTTGCTAGTTCTATATTGGTATTTTTTTTCTCCTTCAGATTTCTAATCACAAGCCCATCATCAAACTACCATCTTTTCCTGGTTATCCAGCATCTCCTTTTAAAAGTGTGTCTCTTTCCTGTGATCATGTAACAGATGCTATGGATGAAGATAATGAGTCTGTTTCTCTTTTTTACATTTAACTGACCTTAATTATGTATTAGTTTTTCAAAAATTAAATTTTAATTTAGCTTTATTTTTTTCTCTTTTCTTTCTAGAATACTCACCCGCTGGTTATATTATTTAATTCATCATTTTTATATATATTTCTATATATATGGATTTTACTTATGTGCTTGTTAATATTACTGAATTATTTGAATTCCTGAATTTATATAGCTTTAATATAGCTTAATGTAATTTAATATAGCTTCTTTAATATAGCTTAGAAACTTTGAAAAGTTTTACATAATTACAGAACATTGTAAAGGGTATGTTATTTTAAGTAACATAGTTTGATCCTTCTATCACATTCATAAAAGCACCAGAAGTATTTAAAACCTCAATATCTTTATAATATTTTAAAATATCCATATATTTTTCAAAGTAAAATTTTTTAGGTATTCATTTTATTAATGTAGATTTATATACTATTAAGAGACTCATTTAAAAAATGTAAACTCAGACCTTTCTTTTCTACTTCTTAGAGTGGAAGTTGAGATCGGTTTTGTTTTTGTTCATTTGTATTTTTCTTATGCAGTTTATTTTCTTTGACCCTTCTGGTCTCTCTCCCCAAGGTTAGGGTAGTGGTGGTGGTGGGGTGTGTGTGAGGGTGTGTGTGTGTTTGCATTTGTTTTCATGTATAGGGGAAAGGGTTCTATTTTTCTGCACTGTTAAAAAAAAAAAAAGGTCTAGCTTTTTTTCCTCCAGGTATATTAATAAATGTATTCTTTAAAAAAATTTTTTTTAGTTTTTGAATTTATTTTTTATACAGCAGGTTCTTATTAGTTATCCATTTTATACACATTAGTGAATAAATGTATTCTTGAAGTAAATGGGATAAGGGAGGAATGTATGTTTGTAATGTGATTTAATCTTCAGATTATAAAATGTAGAGCTGGAATTCATGGCTTTAAGTTTTGTTGTGACATAGCATGCTTCTACCACCTTTGATTTCCCCTAATTATTTTTTTTCATTTTTTTGTCCTTGATAAATTAAGATGAAAAATGTCTCTTTATTGGAGAGTCCTAAAACTTAGAATCATTAACATTTTTTTGAACTTTTTATTTTATATTGGAATATAGCCAATTAACAATGTTGTGATAGTTTCAGGTGCACAGCAAAGTGACCCAACCACACATATACATGTATCCATTCTCCCTCAATCTCCCCTCCCATCCAGGCTGCCACATAACATTGAGCAGAGTTCCCTGTGCTGTACAGTAGGTCCTTGCTGGTTTTCCGTTTTAAATATAGCAGTGTGTACATGTCAATCCCAAACTCCCTAACTATCCCTTCCCCTCTGGTAACCATAAGTTCGTTCTCTAAGTCTGTGAATCTGTTTCTGTTTTGTAAATAAGTTCATCTGTATCATTTCTTTTTTAGATTCCACATATAAGGGATATCATATATTTCTCTTTCTCTGTCTTATTTCACTCAGTATGACAATCTCTAGGTCTATCCATGTTGCTGGAAATGGCATTATTTCATTCTTTTTAATGGCTGAGTAATATTCCATTGCATATATGTACCACATCTTCTTTATCCATTCCTCTGTCGATGGACATTTAGGTTGCCTCCATGTCTTGGCTATTGTAAACTGTGCTGCAATGAACACTGGGGTGCATGTATCCTTTTGGACCATGTTTTTCTCTAGATATATGCCCAGGAGTGGGATTGCAGGGTCATATGGTAGTTCTACTTTTAGATTTTTAAGGAACCTCCATACTGTTCTCCATAGTGGCTGTACCAATTTACATTCCCACCAACAGTGTAAGAGGGTGCCCTTCTCTCCACACCCTTTCCAGCATTCATTGTGTGTGGATTTTTTCATGATAGCCATTTTGGCTGGTGTGAGGTGATATCTCATTGTAGTTTTGACTTGCATTTCTCTAATAATTAGCAATATTGAACATCTTTTCAGTATGCCTCTTGGCCATCTGTATGTCTTCTTTGGAGAAATATCTATTTCGGTCTTCTGCCCATTTTTTGATTGGGTTGTTTGTTTTGACGATATTAAGTCTCATGAGCTGTTGGTAAATTTTGGAGACTAATCCGTTGTCGGTCATATCATTTACAAATATTTTCTCCCAATCTGTGGGTTGTCTTTTCATTTTGTTTATGATTTCCTTAGCTGTGCAAAAGGTTTTGAGTTTAATTAGGTCCCATTTGTTTAGTTTTTAAAATTTCCATTATGCTGGGAGACGGATTGAAAAAGATATGGCTGCAATATCATTAACAGTTTTAAGAGTCTTGGATAGCATTTTTCTGACAAGAGGCTTCTCCTGGAAAGCAATTGAATGGTTACATTTCTGATAGCAGATATATTCAACCTAATAACCTAAAAACTGACATTTGCTATTATTTCTCTTTAGGTTTGAAAATGTAGATATTATATTTGAATTACTTTTGAATTTTATTTACTTTTGCGTGATGGGATTTGAATTTGACTTTGTTATATTTATCATTCAACTAGAATTAATGGGTTAAAATGTTTAGAACAGCACTGTTACATTGCATATGAGTATTCATTTTAGAAAGGGAGAAATAATTTTCTTCTGACAAGTCCTTTCTGTTGCTTTTTGGGCATAGAAGGCCTTGTAGAGATGGCAAGACAAGGTAATCGATGAATTTCATTGATGTACTTGATTTGGAATTACAGGTAGAAACTTTAAGATAGTCATGCAGTTTTACTATGTGAACTGTTTATAAAGCTGAAGTATAATATTCCAAAATTATTAGTAATATTTATGTAAATGATATATTTTAAATAATAGCATCATAAAGTTCAAAGATAAGCTAATTTTTCATTTATAAGGTTTTATTGTTTTTTAAAATAAAAATTGTAATGCAGTCAGATAACTAGAAAGAAATATTTCCTTGGAATAAAACATTGCCATATAATTTTGCCAACGCAGAGGGCAGAAAAGGAAGTATAATATTTATGCATCAAATTTTGTCATGACTAATAGGAATGTTACTATATCAACTATAGTATAGGCATTTTCCCATTCTTTTATGGTATCTGTTGGGTAGTTTTTTACTGAGCTTTTTATTTTGGAATAATTTTGATTTACAAACATTATGCTTTAAAGTGTTTCTTTCCAGATACATACAAAGCTATGAGTTTTAAAATTCAGAGTCTCAGAAGACCAACAGATTAACACATTTACATGCCAGTCATATGCTTTTCTTTAAAGGTTAGAAAATGCAACTCGATGCTGTTTCTTAATCTACTTCTTAAATACATCTCTTTCAGACAATGGAAAAACATGTTAATATATTGTTTTCTGATTAATAAGTGAATTTTCTAAATTATTATCATTGGGATATATCTTTAAATTGGCAGGAATTAGGCAGGATGGCAGTGAGTGTCAGTGATAGCATAGCAGTTAACGGTGTTTATGCCAAAAACAAAACAAAACAGAACAAGTAAATGTCAGAATTATGAGCCTAGGAAATTGCATCTCAAATGGTGAAGTATATACTGTTTTATAGTAAAATGAAAATCAGTTGGTTTCTAAGTATTTAGACCATTGGTTTTGTAGGCATTGGTTCTCCAGATCCTTTAGATTTTCTTCTAGATGACTTTCTCTTGATACTGATGTTTTAAATGTAGCATTATATATACTTGACGGAATAGAGCATTTCTCATTTGAATATATTCATTATTTTTGTTTGAGGAAAATTAGGGCCTTTCTTATATGTTCCTTTTACAGGCATATAGGGAGAGAGAGTAAAGCTTTCAATCATCTATAGACTAAAAAAGAATAAAACAAAATTGTGAATCACTGATGTGGAGAAACATTTGTTATTTATTTTAGGGGCCTTGATGCTCTCAGCAAAAAAGTGAAGGCTTCCACTGTAGACTTACCTATAGAGTCTGTAAGTCTAAGTCTGCAGGACCTGATTGGCTACTTCCACCCACCAGATGAGCACTTAGAGCATGAAGATAAGCAGAACAGATTACGAGCTCTAAAAAATCGGCAGAATCTCTTCCAGGAAGAGGTGAGTTTCTATCAATGATCGTTTCTTTTCTGTCGTTGTCTTGGGGAAACAACTTCTTGGTGGGGAAGATTCTCTATCTATTTGACATCTGCATTTTGAGATATACATGAGCAGGTGTACTACTGTACAAGGGAACGAGGGAACCAGGCCTTGGGGGAATCCTGCAACGGTTTTTATTTCTCTCTCAGTAAGTATTAATTTTAAAAGATGACACTCTTTGCTTCTCTGGCAAAAGACGTTTTATTTTACTCTCTGCTCAGCTTCCACTCTGATCATTGTTGCACAGTAGTTTGCTTCATGCTCGTTATATAAAAACAGACTCTCAAAAGCATCTAAATGGATACAGGCTTTGGAAAGTACAGGGGTTTTCGAAGTGTTCAGCAGGTTCCTTGGGGCTCCTTGGAAATGCTTCAGGATCCACTGGAGCTTTGGGTTGGGGATGGAAGTTGCCTGGGAGAGGGCCACCTGGGAGGCAGGCTGCAGACTCCCTGCTTGGACAGAGCACCCCCATTTTTTCTCTTTGCATATGCTAAGATTCTGTGTATGATTTTATTTTCCGGAAGTTCCCCTGCTAAAAAGAGCTCAAGTGCATATTTTATAGGCAGAATAACAGAAGGACCAAGTGACACATCTAATGGTCCTGATGCTAGTGTCCAAACTAGTACCATGTATTCAAGAATTTCCGTGGGAGGATGTCAGAGTTGAGCTGGCACATCAGGCCAGATCAGCAAGTCTTCCCATTCTTCTCAGTGCCCCCTGTATGTGGATTAATGCATTTTTCTGAGTGAAAGTATCTTTGTAAAAAGTATTTAAGAAAAAAGGTTAGTGGACATGGTTGAGTTCCCATAATTCCTAAATCTATGTTCTTCTAGTTTTAAAACTGTTTCCTAATTTTCCATCAAAAGCTGTTGAAACGTACATTAATTTTTGAGGATTTTTTTTTCACTGTGTAGAAAAGAAATGACCTATCTAGAGCTCACAATGGCATGAAAGCACAGGAAATGTCAACATAAACCTATAATAGCAACATGGAATCGTTTATTGGGATCATTTCTTTTTGTACATGCCAAACTGTTAGGTATACTGCACTTATTTAATATCTAGAAAAATAAAATGAAATATTGGGCTGTGAAATTTTGAAATATTGACTTGGATTAGTGTTTTTCTCAATTTCTCATATAAGACAGTCTGAATGGGAACATAGAAATGTTCTTAGGGTCATAATGGCTCTTACATTCTTTGTGTGAAGTAAGTTAATTTAATTTGTCAACTCTTTATAGCTCTTCCTTTCATGGGCTTTGCCTCATTTTGACAACCTTGATCTAGAAAGCATAATTTGAAAAGTAAAAGCATAATTAAAAGCATAATTTGAAAAGTACACAGCTTCTTACAAAGTTCTGTAATGAATTTTTGATTTGCTTTAAAGATACGTTTTCATGAGCTTTTCTTTATTAATTTAGTATATCTTCAGTTTACTGTTAAAAAGGAATGATTGATGATGATGATGATGGTGTCCTCCCTAAAAGTAAGGATCTGCTCTTACGCTTTTGCAGGGTAGGGGAAAAAATCATTTTCCTCTACTCAGGTTCATTGGTTGGGGCCCTGCAGTTTAGACCGACCAAAGGCAGATGTACAAGAGAACAACAAATAGATTATTCATGTGTGCACCGTGTGTGTACATGGGAGTACTCAGTGATGGGTAACTCCAAGAAGTGGTTAGAACTCAGGTTTACATAGCATCTTAACACAAAGAATAATAAATTTGTAGGGAAGTGATAAGACGAAAGGAATTCTGAGCTTGGAGGGGCAACACATTGTGGGAAGGAAATATATGGGAGAAACTAGTGGACAGTAAGGGCTAGTTTGATGTGTAGATTAAACATCGTCTCAAGCATCCTCCTGCCCTTCCTGGTGGAACAGAGAAGGGTAGGGAATTTTTCGTGTCCGCTTTTTCTCAACTGCCTTTAGCCCAAAATAATCCTTATGCCAAAGTGGCATATTTTGGGGTGGCACACTCTGAACCCTTTCACTTACGGTAGAATACTGTTATGATGGATTCGTCATTCTACTATTAAGCCTGGCAAATGTAAGTATGAAGTACATATTTTTATGTTGTTCTGCTTCTATTTGAGTATAGCACTCAGGATTTAAAAACCACTCGAGTCATTCAAGAACATTTTATTTCACATGCAAGTGTGTTTCTTCCTGTCCTTTGAGTAAATGAGCTCAATGTTCTTTATGATTAACAGACTTACTTTGCGCCAGGCTTTTTTTAAAAAAAAAAACAACTTAGCATTTTTTTTTCCCTGTGAGCAGAATCGCAGTTTCTGATGGGGACTTTTCTACCCTTCCAGGGAATGATCAACCTTGTGCTCGAGTGTATAGACAGGCTGCACGTGTACAGCAGCGCTGCACACTTTGCGGATGTCGCTGGGAGAGAAGCAGGGGAATCTTGGAAATCGATTCTGAATTCTCTGTATGAGTTGCTGGGTAAGAAGTATGATTGGGCTTTCAAGAAACCTGACTTATGTCTATTTAACATGATCGTGTAACAGTTACAGCAGCTTTATAACATGCTTCTTAATTGAGGCTTTCAAGTTTTACTTTAGTTGCACTAAAGTCAATGATGTTTAGTATTTAAACCCATCTCTGAGCGTGACAGGTGGCCAGAGCAGTAGTTTTGCCTTTGGTTAAAGGGGGCGAGTCATCTAGGGTGGAGATCTGTATCTGCAACTTCTAGGTAACTTGGCATATGCTCAGCAAAAATTGCAGTGGTATGATGCATTCCTGTTCACGCTTTGCAGACATTCATAAGGTTGTTGGATGGCTTCAGTGTGATGATGTACGTCAGAGGCTTAACATTAGCATATTATTGTTCTTATCATATATGCCCACTTCTTTTGGATACTTACGTTGTCATCTTCTCCCTCGTTAATATAGTCATGCTTTCTTCTTCCACTTCTGTTTTTGTTCTTGTTGTTTCTGCCTTTTAAATATGTCTTAGAAAAGGAACTTTAGTTGGAACTGTTGGATATAGAAAGGAAAGTTCTGGATTAGCTGATAGAAGGCCGTAGCATCATGATTATTGCAGATACACCCTCCTCTTGGTTTCCTCATCAGGAAGTGGAGGAACAAAGTTTCTTTCGTAGTTGCCTCCGGGCTGAAATGCTACATTCTGTTACTTCACCCATTCTTTGAACCCAGCATCACACACCTCATACATTGGTAGCCTCCATCTCTGGTGCATAGACGGTGCTCAGCAGATGTTTGAGATGTAAACACCTGAGACCGTGTTGCTAGCTGGCTATTGTGAGGTTTCTGGTTAATCTCTGTGCTTCCACTTCTTTTCTCCACCAGTCTTTATTTTAGACTCTGGGAAGCCCTCACACACTTCCTCATGCACTTTCATTGACTCTCTGATGCTTGGTGTATAACTTGTTCTCGTCTTCGGAGTACTCAGGCCCCACGGCTGGTCTGTCCCTTCTTTTTCACCTGTGACTTCAGCCAATTTATCTCTAGTCATTCGGCATTATGTCCTGCCTGTCCTTACCTCCAATCCAGTACTATCCCTCCAGACTGTCTAGAATTATTTTATATCAGAGACTTGATATACAGAAAATACGTATTTCTATTGAAAATATATATTCTATATTAAGTATGTATGTATACAGCATATATTTCTTAAGTATATGCATTTATTTCCTTAATTCTTTACATCCCATTTGATTAAGGAAGGATTTAAGGGAGCTATTACTTAAAATTGACATAATTAGGACCCCCTAGAACTCACATCATAATAACCATATATGTCACTAAGAGAGCACACAGCGATTTCAGGCAATGAATGCTTTGTGGCTTTCAAACTAATTTTTTCATGCAACGAAAGACATAAATTCTGAATGTACTTTCCACATGTATACACACACACACACACACACACACACACACACACGCTTAACCTTAACTTCTATAGTTTCACACTGCTATTCCTCAGAGGGTTTTTGTTAATCCCCTACCCCCGTGTATGTGTGTGTGCGTGCGAGTATGTATGTGTGTGTTTATATATGTATTATATATATATATATGAGGCAAAACACTTGAGATATATATATACATACATATATATATATCTCTTCAGAAAAGCTTCCTTTTCTCTTTTATCTGTTTTCTCAAATATCTTTCCTCTTAATCGCTTGTATAGTCTCCTGAAGGGGCATCCTTGGTAACAGAGACTGCTTGGAGTCCAATGGACCTGGGTTTTGATAGAAACTTTATCCATTCATCAAAGATTAATTGAGTGTCTGCTAGGGGATATGCCGTAATCTGGGCAATGAGGTGCAGTTGTTAGCAGGATGTAGTCCCTGCTCTCATGAAGCTTATGGTTGAGTAAGAAAGACAGGTGGTGTAAATAGCAAAGCTAGCCACAGTGCTGTACAGTTATTGCCTCAACCATCTCAGTACATGGTACTGTTAAATCATGTTAGTAAGTGATTAGTAAAAGACTGATAAATTTGACTACATGAAAATTAAAACTTTTAGGATAAATAATATCATTACAAAATAAAAAACAGATGGGAATTTTGTAAAATATTCAATCTATATGAAAGACAAAGGCCTAGTTTGTGTAATGTACAGAGTTTTCATAAATGTATAAGAAAAGGGAATATCGCCTCATAGAAAAACAGACAACAGATGGCAATGGGTAGTTCACAGAACAATTAATAAAATAATAAAAGATTCTCAACATGGCAAATAAAGAAATGGAACTTAAACTAATAAGTAGAGATCATATTTCACTTATTAGATTGGCACAGACAAAAAAATGGTAATACCCATCATTGGTGAAAATGTTGCGAAGCATCTTCTTGGTGGGAGTATAAACTGATGAAATTCAAGAAAACCAAACAAACCTTGGTCAACAATACACGTAAAACTTTAAATGTATATATCCTTTTACTCTCAGAATTTCTACTTTAAGAAGTGTATTCTAGGGATATATTTGTGCAACTGTGGAAAGGATGTCCACTGAAAAATTGTTTATAAGTAGCATAAAATTGAAAACAATTTTTCTATCAACAGGGGATTGGTTACATAAGTAATAGTATACCTATAGAGTGTAAAACTGTGTTTTTGAAAATTGAGATAAGTATACCATTGGAAAACTGTATGAAACAGGCTCGGTTTCTGGTCTTTTTAGTATGACAATCTAGGATATGGGGTTAAGGGGAAAAAAAAAGCAAGATGCTTACTGTATGCATAGATAGATTCCAGCTGCATAAAATTAAAAGTAGGTAGAGACATATACATTCTTGTATATATATTGGGCATTTCTGAAAGGATGCACAGAAAGCTGTTAGGTGGCTGCTTCTTGGGGGAGAGAGCTTTTATTTTTCTGTGTGTTCTAATGAACATTTACTCTTAACCTATTTACATGTATTACTTTTAGAATTAAAAAAATTGGTAACAGAAATGTGTAATGCTAGATAATTGATAATGAAAGGAAAAGTTAATATATTCATTCCAGTTGAGTTAAAAAATAGAAAGTGTCAGCACATATAAAGAGAATCTTTTTCAATATATACATGGTAGTTTTAATAATGGTTGTTTCAGGTGAATAGAATTATGAGAGATTTTGTGGCTGAAATGTTCCTTTGACCACGCTTGATAATCTGTTTTTATTGTAGTGAGCACTGATTTCATGCTCAGGAAAAAAGTAGTGAATAAAATCTTATGTTGACTGAAGAACCATCTGACACCAGTAGTTTGTATTGAAGTGGGTGTAATCATAAGATAGGTAGACATGTGTACGTAAGTGTATATTTCACCTTGGCTGGAGAAGTCTCAGATCGGCAGTACTTGGAGTTCAATGTGATATTTATATCTCATTGCCCCTCTTTACTCCGCTATCAGAAAGTTTGCTCCAAGTATCATTAACTTCAAATTTATTAAGCCTCCTCCCGATTCTTGCAAAAAGGTAGACAGTAGGTTCTTTCATGAGGTTATGTGTGAAATAAACCTTCTTCTTTTACTTCAGCAGGTTTCTTTAGCATGGAGAGAAAAGGGAGAAGGTGGGAATGATAATCTGTAACAATTTAAAAATTTGACGTGGATATAGTTAATATGTGTTTAAGTGGAGAAGGACAAAGGCAGACTTATGAGCCTGCCATCTGGAAGACCTAAGGATCTCATAGACACCGATGTTCATAGTTTGAAACGCATCGCTGAGGCATGCTTTCATACATCTTTTCTGACATCCACACAATTAATCTACAGGAGGCTTGCGAGCCAGGATGATTTTCTAAAGATGTCCCGAGAAATGCTCTTTGGCAAATTCTCCCTACGATTACTCATGTTATGAAACTTCGAAGTATGAAACAAACAGGATAGACCGCTACTCTTTTAGGATGGGAGAAGTTACCAGTTTCTGAGTCCTTAATAGAATTGGCACGAGACAGATTAACAGGAGAAAAAGAAATAGATTTTAATTCATGCCCATGGAGGTCATAGAAATGAGACCTAAGAAGTGGCCAGAGCAGGCAGCTTCTATACCTTTTAGACAAAGAAACAATAAATTTGTGAGGAATTGACAGGACAAAGAAACTTGGGTTTTGAGTGCCCAACTGATGAAGAATCTAAGCAGAGTTTGGGCTTTGGGTTGTCAATTATAGAAGTAACAGGGTTTGTTTACAAAGGTTTCTTGACCCAGACTCCCTGTTTCTGGTGGTAAACTTGTCCTTATACCTCCAGATGCAGGAAATGTAAATGAATCTTTCATGTGAGAGATTTATTTCCTGCTTTCAGGGAGACAGAAAGGAGGGTCAGAGTGTCCCTCTTGCTTTGGCCATTTCTTAAGTAGCTTTAATTCAAAATACTCAATATGCTATAGAGGCACATTTTGGGGCAGCCTACTCTGGGAACCCACAGACTACACTCTTAAATTCTTCAACAACATTCTGAGGGTTTTGTTTTTGTTTTTGTTTTTTATGGTTTTCAAGATTTAGAAGTGTTCACTTGTCCATCTGAATATTATAAATACCTTTCTGGATTATAGTTCTGTTGCCTCCTCATTTGTCTGTGCTGTTTAAGGCCTATTCACTTAGTATCTCTAGGCTTTGAAAGTAAACTCCAACAAGAAACATAGTTTTATTTCCTGTGTGTCTCCAGCACCTAGAACAGTGCCTGATACAAAGCAGGTAATCAGTATTTGTTGAATAAATTTTAAAAGTGAGCGTTATCTTGGAAGTCCTTCTATCTCAGTCCATCTGTAATTTTCTGATTCTGGTAGTATTTTGAGAAATTTTGAGTCAGAGTTTAAAAGACAAAAGCATGAAGACATGGGGATGTTATACTAGTAAGAAATACAGAATAGACTATCTTTAACAGTAATGATTTTTCAATTAAGTGCCTATATTACTTGCATTTCGTATTCTGGTAGATAAAAGTTTAAGGATTTAATGAGTTACTCAACACCAAAAGAAGTTTGGTTCACTGAACTAGCACTTCCATCATATATGCGCTTAGTTCAGAATTTGTTTATAGTATTTAAATTGGGACTTGCCTGGTGGTGCAGTGGTTAAGAATCCGCCTGCCAACGCAGGAGACACGGGTTCGAGTCCTGGTCCGGGAAGATCCCACATGCTGTAGAGCAACTAAGCCTGTGCGCGACAACCACGGAGCCTGTGCTCTAGAGCCTGCGAGCCACAACTACTGAGCCCACGCACCACAACTACTGAAGCTCACGTGCCTAGAACCTGTGCTCCACAACAAGAGAAGCCACCGCAATGAGAAGCCCGCGCACCACATCGAAGAGTAGCCCCTGCTCACCACAACTAAAGAAAGCCCTGCATGCAGCAGTGAAGACCCAATGCGGCCATAAATAAATAAGTTTATTTAAAAAAATATATAAATAAATTTTGCACTTAAGACCGATGTTATTCCGTAAGAGACTGGATACTATTTATTCCTTAAGAAATAACATACCTTCTAAGTTTCAGGCAATGTGCAAAAGTGTAATAAGACAGAGTGTCAGTTCTAAAGGAGCTTAGAATATGCTAGAAAAAGACCTGCAAACCATTGTGTTATATTCACACTTTATTCAAGCTTATATTTGCAGGGCCAACCATAGTGCCTGATGCATTAACGCTAATATTTCTTAAATAAATGAGGAAAAATAGTATGGCGGGTGAAAGGTCTTAACTTTCTTCCAGGCCAATTAGGCAGCAATAACAGAGTATTTTAAGGTATAGCATGCATGAAACGACATTTGTCTTGAGTTTGTTTCTGTACATTGAGGTACAATGTAAAGTTGCCATTGTTCTTTGGCCATGAGAGTGGCGCTCCGAGCCATCTGATAGCTACTACCACTGTCAGTATGAATGGCATTGTTTTCCTTTCTCTTTTTAAAAAGAAAGTAACTTTATTGTGTCCTTTAACTTAAAAATGAATATACATCTTCATGATAAAAAAACTTAGATAATTGACCAAAAAAAGAAGGTAGAAACGACTTTTAAATGTAACCACCCGTTTTGGTGTATAACCTTTAAAAAATATTTCTTTGACTCTAAATAGAACATTAAGTACACATAAAACATTTCACACACCCACGTACATACATAAACAATAGCAAATTCCTGCTAGTGGACATTAGCTGTGGCCTGATCCCCTGAAGGTTTAGTTGACTTTGGTCCACGTTCCAGTTTCATGGACTGGGGCGGACTTAAGATTTCCCTTTGATGTCTGTACACTTAGGGGCATTATTTGGTTACACTGTCTCCCACTTGCATGCTTTTTCCTTATTATCTGATGTTTCTCTGAGGTTACATAATATCTTGCTGCAGACCGTCACCTCCTCACTGGTTCGTACAAACTTCCATTCTTATCCAGCCTTTGTGAGTTATTTGTTTGCTTGTTAATTTATTTTACAGAATTTATTGTGGCTTCAGAGGGTCCCTGTGCAGAATCGTATCACAGAGGGTGACCCTTTTTCCTCCCAGCTCCATTCATTCCTTCCCCCCACCCCCCATTTTAGAATAAGAAAATTTCCCCTTTTGACCCGGGGAGAGCTCTCCCACCCTTGTCAATGTTCCTCAAGGTCTGTTTCTATCCAGCAACTTATCATGATCTATTTCTCAAAAAGCTCTCATTCTCTAAGAAATATTCTAAAAAACTCAATTTCTCCATTCTGTGCACGTGCATATCGAGTATATCCATTTACTTCACCAAAATGGGATCGCAGTCTCAGTATTCTTTTATAGCATTTGTTTCCACTGACTTCTGTACTGTGGACATCTTTCCTCGGCAGTGACTGTAAACCTTCATCAGGCTTTAGTGGATGTACTCCACCCTACTGAAGGGATGTGTCATCATTTATTTAGCCCACACTCAAGCTGTTTCCAGTGCTTTGCTATTATAAATAGTGTTAGAATGAGCTTTCTTGTATTTCTCTGTATATTTTTCCATTACTTTAGAAACTCAGCTGATTTTTTCATGGGTAACTTGCTGAATTATAATAAGTCACACACTCTGTTTATTTGGGAAACATACTCTGCACGTGCACACACATGCACACATATTCATAATGCTCAGGAGGCATTCTGTTTGACTGAGTTCAATTTTCTTTTGATTAGAAGTACATACAGAGTCTATTGAGATCATCTGTTTCATGTGACTTATGAACAGATTTCCTAATACATTTCTGTCTCACTGGAGTATTGAAGCCCCACTTGAGTTAATGCTAATGCACTGCTGAATATGGTTTGTAAATACCATCCTTGTTTAAGACTTTGGGATCTGCTTTCATAGGTAAGAAAGAGTTCCCTCTAGTTTTCCTTTTGTTAAAAATTTTTTATTGGAGTCTAGTTGATTTAAAATGTTGTGTTAGTTTCTGCTGTACAGCAAAGTGAATCAGTTATACATATACATATATCCCCTCTTTTTAAGATTCTTTTCCCATTCCCTCTAGTTTTCTTATATGCATACTGTCTTTGGTAGGCACTGATACCAAAGTTATACTGTCTTCGTAAAAAAGTAGGGAGGTTTTCTTTCTTTACTTTGGAACAGTTTATTATAGAAATGACTTAATTCTTGAATGTAAAAAAAAAAGGTTTTGGTCTTTGACATACTTCTCAATATTACTCGTGGTTTGTTACTCTGTTTAGATTTTCTTCTTTGGTCAATTCTGGTGAAAAAAGATATATTTGGAGGCCATCCTCTTTCCTAAATGTTCAAAAATTCCAGTACAGAGATATATAAAGTGGCTGTGTTTATAATTCCTTTTTCTTCTTAACTTTGTTCTTTTTCTCTTTTCTTCTTGATTAATGTCGTTGGTATTTAGCTTATATTTAAAAAAAGAATCCTTGACCATATTGATCAATCATATTTCAATTTATTACATAGATCACTTCTACTATTTCTAACATATTAATTTCTGCTTTTATTGCTCTCTGTTTTTCCTATTCTACTAATATTTTTGATATTCTTTTTGTATATTTTGAAAGGAGTGTTTAGTTAACATTTTTCACCGTTACTTAGCGATTAAAGTGTTTATTTTTCCTTAAGTACAGTTTTGACCATCGACCATTGATTGTATAAGGTAGCATTGCTATTTTTGATGTTTACTAGATATTCTAAAATTGTGGTATTGATTTCCTCATTGACTAAAAAATTATTTAGGAGAGAATTTAAATTCTTATGTAGGTTTTATTTTTGTTTCTGCTTTTCTTACTAATTTCATATTTCGTTACATTGTTGTCAGAGAACATAGTCTGTACACCATTTCTGTTTGTAGTAAGTTTAATGAAGTTTTCTTTGTGGCTTACTGTATGATTTTCTTAAACGTGCCATGGTTTATTAAAAGGGTTTATTTGTGTGTTATTAGTTTCTTCAAGAATTACCTTATCTCTAACATTTGACCTCTAGAAAATAGTTAATATCTTTTATTTTAAAAACCAGAAGTCAAAATTAAAGGAGTGGGTTAAATTTTAAACAAATGAAACTCTACAAAGGTTCAAAAACTTCACCGTATACTTCCCCCAGTTGCTGCTGTTCTACAGATGTCCCTACAGGTTAAAATTAGAAGTCCCACTGAGCATATAGGACTCCTCATTCCTTTACTACACCTCATCCTTGACACACTTGTCCCTCTGTGTGTGTGTGTGTGTGTGTGTGTGTGTGTGTGTAGCTGGTTCTTCTTGGTCCGAGAGCTGTCAGAGAGCCTAAGTAATTGAATACATCACGTTGTAATATTTGTACAAATGTTATGGGGGCTCCATTCACAAAAGAGCTTTTCTTATGCAGTTGCAAGAACTGAAGCCTTCCTGTCTTTTCTGTCGTTATTTCTTTTCTTACTTTCAGGCCAGGTAACAACTTTTTGGGGGAGGAAAGAGGAAATGTGAAGGAAGTCTTTAAGTTTAATTGAACTCTGTTGCTACAGGGTCTCCTTTGTTTTGCTCTTAACAAGGAGATGAACAGGTGGTATTCTCAAACTTCAGTTCTTCAGACTGTTTCCTAGCACTACCAGATTTTAAATAGTGATTTTTCTTATAGCAACATCTTTTTCACATTAAACATATTTTTTATATAAAAATCTCATCAGCCCTTTATAAAGTTATACAGTTTCTGAACAATCTTATGGGTATAAGAGTAGAATTTACATAAAATATTTACCACATTTGCTTTGAAAGAAGTGAATGATTTAGAAACAATAAAAGTTTTAAATTGAGTATATCAGTTGGGTTGAAAGAGATCCTAAGGGTCACATAGGAATTTCACGTAAGATGGGTTATTTGGTCAAAGAAGTGTAGAAAAACACTAGGTTAAGCCAAGTTAGAATAGATGACTTTATTGCAGGGGTTAGTTCTTAGAGTCTTTAATGTGCATTGTGAATCTCTAAATGGAAAGAAGAGATACAGGGGGAAAAATGGTTTTCAAACTCACTAGCCCTCTGCCCTCCCACCCTCTTTTTCCTGTAACGTTTAATGATATCTCTTTGCATGTCTGTTATAGTTACCAGTTCTATCTCCTAGTATTTTGTGCCACATTTTCTGGTAAACTGATGTTATCTTAACTTCTTCATTATATAGGTGAGAAAATTGAGCTCTAGGGAAATTAAATAATTTAGTCTTACAGCTAATTAAAAGAAAGGAGTATTAGAATCCAAGTGAGGAAACTCCCAGGACACTGGTTTTTCCATTACCCTTCATTATGACTTTCCAATATGAAATGTTACTTTCTCAAAATATAGTCCTTCTAATAAGCAGTGTTTTTTTCAGTCTCCATGAATAAATATCAATTCTTTTTTTAATGTCTCAATTTTTGTGTATGTATATATGTGTGTATTTGTATGCGTTTTAGGTATAAAATAAAGGTATTTTGTTTTCGAGCCAACATTTTATGGCTACTATTAGCTTACTTTGGTTTTGAACTAGAAAATCACGTAACTGTGAAATCTGCTTTCTGTTTTGCAGCGGCTCTAATTAGAGGAAATCGTAAAAACTGTGCTCAATTTTCTGGCTCCCTCGACTGGTTAATCAGCCGATTGGAAAGACTGGAAGCTTCTTCTGGTATGTTTTCCACTATCTCCTTTTTATGATATATTTTTCCTGGTTTTTTTTTTTTTTCTATTTTATGTCCCTTAAGACAATAAAAACTGAGATTCAGTGCAATGTAAACGTTTTCCTTTTACTAGGTTAGAAAGTTTTCTGATTGCTAAAATCATTGGTATTTTCATTAGTTATTTCTGAAAAGCAGTCTAACCGTATCTTCATTTACATTCAAAAAAGAATGAAGTTCGGAAAGCCACTGAAGAGCCAGAATTCCCACTACTTTTCAAATCAATCATTCCTGATGTACTAATACATTAGTACATTACAGTACCATACAGGTAAAAGGATTGGTTTGGGTGAATTGTTTTTGTTCTTTAAGTGAATTGAATTTGAAAAAAAAGGATTGGTTTGGAATTCACATTTTTAACTTGTCTTCAAATGATTATGTGGACAGGTTTGGAAAACAAATTAGTTTTCCAAATCATGGAGCACAATAGTTTATTTTAAAGGGATTTAATAAATACCAATAAACAGTCTGCATCATTGTAGAATAGCTAAAGGCAATAAATCTGATACGTCTGTCTCTTACAATATGTTACTTTTATGTTGTTGTGGAGATGCACCTGTGCTTACCAGGCCTGCCTGAACTCCGGCACCGCAGATTGCCTCAGGGACCCCCCAAACTGAATCTATTGCTCCTCCATCTGTTTGCCTAGTGTCCCGTTAGCTGCCCTTCTATAGCACTACTGCCCATTTCTGTTATTTATTTTTCCTCTCCATCTCCTACATTAGTAGTGAACTCCTTGAAGGTAGGGCCTCGGTTTTATTGATCTTTGTATTCTCTGGACCTGCCATACCATCTGGCAGTTAGTAGGGGCTTAATAGTATTTGTTGATGGAATGAATGACAGTTTGAATTCACTTAATTATATACCTGTCAAGACAGAAATAATGCCATGACTTTTCATGAAGACCCATTCAGGGACAGGTTTGTTGGAATTAAATGGATAGAGAGGTAGAAGAACAGATAGCTATGGTCAAAGGAGGTTACTTTTAAGTCACAGAGTGAAATTTCAAAGTTTAAGATTCAGGAACTTAAATCTAGGTTAAGAGAAATTTGAGTAACAATGAGTTCTGAGGCATTCCTGGATTGTTGGGTGGCAAAAATAGAAAAGGAGATGGTTGAGGTAAAAAAGGTGCAAGAATTATGAGACAAGGGTTTTCAGGGTATCACAGCACGAATGAGGTGACTGTGAATCAATATGGAATATATTCAGTAAGGAAAAACTGAATGGCTACTAGGAGGAAGTGATCAAATAGTAGTAAGATGATGGCGGGGATTGCAAAATGGATAAATTCTTGGTTCAAAGCATCTAGAATTGTTGGAAAGCTCCAGTAGATACAAAAAGTATGCTGGTCTCTTTCCCTGGCCCAGGGAGTATCTGGAAAGAGAAAGGAACAGAGCAACCTTCAGGATGCAATATGAATTCTGGACAAATCAGCTGCTTCACTTTTTAAAAAATGCACAGCAAAAAAAGCTCAAAGGAAAAGAGGAGAGAGAGAGAAGGAAAGAACAGAGCAGAGCATCCTTTAAGCTTGTTACAGGACCAAACTTGGGTTCGTTCACTGGGGTGCAGTAAAGCCAGTCTACCGACACTGGGCTGTGGTGAAGGAAAGTGCGGCGTTTATTGCAGGACACCAAGCCAGGAGAACGGGCAGCTCACTCTCAAAAGACCCAAGCTTCCCAGTGGCTTTCAGGGAAGGCATTGTGAGGGAGAGGGCTGCAGGGTGTGTGATCAGCTCATGCACGGGTCTCGGATTGGTTGGCATCAAGGTGAAGTTTCAAGCATCATCAGCCTTCTGGTTTCAAACACTGTTGAGTGTATGCACTTGCGGTCAGCAATGTTCATCTGGTTGGGGTCCGCTTCCTATAAAAACAATCTAGGAATGTGTGTTGGGCCTTTATCTGTATCTTTCAGGGAACTGGGAGTTCTGTGATTCTGTGTGGCAGATTTATAGTCTACATTGTTACTAGTTTCTGGGCCCAAGGCTGTTCTTTGTTTCTGCATCTTCACATTTCCTAATCTTGAACTCTTGAGCCAGCCTTTTGAGACTTAAGGGAGGCCTGGGAGACTAAAGCAAAAGGCTTTCACTTCAGAGGACAGGGACACAGAGGCTTGCATATGGTTTCAGGCTCAGCCACACAGAGTCCAATGTTCACAGTCTTCAGTTCAGTCAGTTATACGCACAGTTCCAATGGCTACACATCGCTACTTGCTATGATCGTTTCCCAACCCAGGTGTTGGTCGCAGGCATTTCTACTTAAAATAGAGGACTTGTGCTCTGAGAGAGCAGGGTGAAAGTCAAGAGTAGGAAGGACCCTTAGAGAATGCTTCACCTAACATTCTCACTTTGGAGGAAGAAAATCGAGGCATAGAACCTTGAAACGACTGCTTTGAGATGCTAGAATTAATTTTTACGGCCAAGATGAAAACCAGCTCTCTCACAGTCAGGCTTGAAATATGTTCACTATACCTTGTTGCCTCCTAGTTTTTAAGTATCTAAAATTTTTTTCACTGAACAGGTTTCTCTGCTGTAGTATTCTTGTAGTGACCTGCGTTTTTTCCCTAGAGGAAATAGAATGTTGCTTAGTTTTTAAAAGAGACAGTAACAATAAGGACATGCATATATATGCACACACAGAAGTAATATAAATGTATTTCAATCATGCTGTATTGTTTACTGAGTGCTTCCGTGTGCAGCATCTTCGTTTCTCTCTATCTGGGATTGCTGAATACCCACTCTCCTCTGCTTGTCAATCTCCCAGCTGTACGAGTAGCTTCTGTGTCTGTATATGAGCAGCAGAGCAGAGCTGGGGGTCTACGAGCTTTCAGTTGCCTTCAGAAAAGGGCAATGGACAAAACTCAAAATAAACTGGTGCAAACTTAAGTAGAAATCTGACGAAGACATGAAAAAAGTCAGCAAAAGGATGTGTTAGGGAAAAAGCTTACCTGAGTTTGGGTTCCACCAGCAGTAGAGCTTGAGACAAGGGTCGAAGGGCAGGTTTATCTGGGGCGTGAGTGGACATGAGCCAAGGTAGAGAAGGGGCCAGAGAGGGTGCGTTGATAAGCACGTTACCGCCGTGGGAATCTGGCGCTACTTGGGGGCGGGGTGATTCTGCGGACCCCTGCCTTAGAGCTATCCCACCTGAGCGGCGAGGCGGGTGGAGTGTTAATAACCAGCTTCTCATTGGTTGGTGCTGCCCTCTGGAGGCGTTAGTTCTGGGGCTCCTCCGGCTACCACTGTGGTCACAACAAATCTCGAAGCAAAGAAATGCAGATGCTGGCAGCTGGAAATCAGGCAGCGTTCACTGAATGGAGAGGATGAGAGTCTGACCAGGGCCCCGGCAGCATCTGCTAGCCAGCCAACTGCTCTTTCACTATATGATATAAAGAGGCAGCTGAGTTTTTGGTTCACATTTTGCATTATCTAAAGTTGACCAGTATCGCTGCTGCATAAAGCCTTCTTAGAATATCTGATCAGTTTTTAAGAACAGCCACTATGAATTTCTTGCGGGGCAGGGGAGATAAATCGGACGTTGGCCCAGACTTCATGTGTGACTGTGTCTCTAGGCCAAATTTAACTGAAAAGACAAAAGACTTGTATGAGCAGGTACACTGATTGAGTTGATGTATTTCTGAAGGCTGGGTGTTTCTTTAGGATGTTCTTAACCCTTGAAATACTTTTCGAGCATTTCAAGACATGGCTAAGAACAGTCCGCTGGTCAGGAGGCTGCGTATTTTTTCTAAGTCTTATTTTTTACACAGTCTATTCCCCCAGATAGTTTTGCAGGGATCAAAATGGCCTTCTTAGGGATTCCTGCCAATTCCTCCCACTCTTAGCCAGTGCCATGAATGAAGTCCCTCTGGGGCTAAGCAGGATGAGGGGCTTTGAGTGGTCGTGAGTTGCCAGAGCTTTGCGCTCATGTCCAATCCAGCTTTTGCTACCTGGAAACATGATAGTTTAAAGCTTCCAAAGATGGCACAGCTATTTCTTGCAAAGCATCAGGTCATCATTTTTCAAAGGGAAAAATTTGTAACCAGTGGAATAATTGGTCCTAGAATCTTGTGTGTAGGAAACTCTTCCACCTTACTATCTACTTAGGTGTGAGCAGTTGAGTTAGAAAGAATATGAGTTCACAGGATATTATATGCAATCCACTGTTAGGGATGCAGAAATCACAGCTAACCTTTTTAAGTGATACCAGCAATTCGTACAACACTAATGCTAACGGAGAAAGGGACAGTGTTCTAGGAGATAGCCATGGAGAAGGCAACTTTAGCTCTTGATTGAAAGCTTTTGATTTTGCAGAATGTCAGCTATGTTAAGCCCAGGAGTTTATGTACCTGAACCTTATAAGAAGCACTCAATCAGAATCGTGATGATACTGGAGACCTTTTAAAGAAAATCTTTTATGATAGCTGTTGGGATCAATGTGTGTTTGACTCTGTAACCCCACACCATAACCATCCATTTGCATCCAGAGATTCACCTAGAGCACATTACAGTGATGGGTGTTTTTAATAATGATCTTGGGTCGTCAGGATATATAAATTATGTTTAATGCTGCTGGGTCACTTAAGACAGGGAAGCAGAGAATACATTTTTCAAAGATATCCCCTCTAAATGTTTGAAATCATGTATTAGAAATTAAAGGTTACTAATTTAATAGTTAGCTAAGGGGCTTCCCTGGTGGCACAGTGGTTAAGAATCCACCTGCCAATATAGGGATCATGGGTCCAGCGCTGGTCCAGGGAGATCCCACATGCCGCAGAGCAACTAAGCCCGTGCACCACAACTACTGAGCCTGCTCTCTAGAGCCCGCGAGCCACAACTACTGAGCCCGCGTGCCACAACTACTGAAGCCCACGCGCCTAGAGCCCGTGCTCCGCAACAAGAGAAGCCACTGCGATGAGGAGCCCGCACACAGCAACAGAGAGTAGCCCCCGCTCGCGGCAACTGGAGAAAGCCCGCGCACTGCGATGAAGACCCAGTGCAGCCAAAAAAAAAAAAAAAGAATAAAATAAATTAAAAAAAATAATAGTTAGCTACGACCCTTGTCAAAATTACTCACTTTTGAATGATGCTAGAAAACTTAGTATACAGCCATACTTCTTCCTTTCTCAGTAAAGTTTTAAGTTGTAGTTGGAAAGAAAAAAGAGGGGACAGAGGTCCGGATTTGGAGGGCTTCCTGTATTTTGAAATATCTCACCAGCAATGTGAAAAATGAAGAAAGAATTCCCCCAAGGTAAAGTCCAAATAAATGAGAACATTCTTTTCTGAATGCAAACATGATCCAAGTCACTAGGTTATCCAAAATCTGTGTCCTTTTCAGAATGCTTTTCTAAAAATCCGTGTGTGGGATTGATGGCAAATTACATTTCTAGAAAATGGTTCTTGAAAAAAATCTTCGACTGTCTCATATTTGAGAAAAAAAATTTAGTACTTTGCAACATAGAATTGATTTTATAATCATTTTCCACAGTTACCATTTAACCACGTTACTAATTTCTAGCAGTAGACATTAAAGTGTGAAGGCTACCGGAAGTGACCAGGCTGAGAGCATCCCTGGCTTTTATAGAGAGATGGCTTTGAAGGCCAGGGCTTTAAACCCCAGAAAGAGCATGATATACAGAGGTGGTCTCCCTAGGCTTTAATTAACCAGCCACCTGAATATTTAGATGAGAAACATGTGAAAGGTTGATTGCCCAAGGGCAGGGCTCAGTTGGCACCTGTTTTGGTCACTTCCCTGACCTTGGAGGGCTGTAGTGTTCTCCTGACATTACTCCACACTGGCCCCAGCGACCTGGGCTGCTGCTGCCGGTTTTGCAGCCAAGGGCAAGCACTTGTTTTATGGCAGCCTTACGCTTGTCTCGCCTGTCCTGGGTGCCTGGTCTCCATCCATGCTGCAGTTGCCACCTCCCACCAATTGGAGAGAGCCTTTGTCTCCCAGGGGTTTTCTTGGGCGGTTCCTGGAATTCATGTTTCCATCCTGCTTCCTTAGACTCTCCACAGTTGGTTTGGAGATGGGAGTGTTCCCCACTTTTACTTATTGTATTTTTCTCAGCGCACGGCCCTTTAGGGTGGCATTCTACAAAATCCTGGCTAGCAAGAGGAATAAAAGAGGAAGTCTTGTCTCAGAGAAACTATATTATCCGGGGAGGGCTCACTTGAGAAAAACTGCTTATTAAAAACAAATCCACAACCACAGTGATCTCTGCATTTCACCTGGTCAGTTTCTAGTCCTCTTCAGATACTGAACTTGTGTCTCATTGTCATGGACAGAGCTGACGTTTCAGCGCTTTTTCGTGTTTTTCAAAAATTTTATCGGAGTATAATTAATTTACATCAGCTCTTCTGCTTTGCTGCTGATAGATGACTGTTTAATGCCAGTGTCTTGTCTGTTTGAGTTTTGCTCATGCCATTCTGGTTATTAAATATTCTTTAGCGTCATCTTTGGTGAAATAATTACACTGTGTCACTTGCAGTATGGCTCTATTTCATGCTCTTTCCCTTCATGATAGATGCCCCTCTGGTGGGGGGAAGCAAATGATTATGTGCAATTGTATTCTTCTAATACCATGAGGGAGAATAATAACCCTTTCATATAAATAGACCAGCTCAGTTGACAGAGATTCGTAGAATTTCTGAGGTGGAAGTGATTTTGGGGCGTATCTTAACCTGGCTAGCCTTCTTGGGCATCACTGCACTGTGTCCCCTCTTTCTTTGGCTCTCTTGAATCACATTACACAATGCAGTTTAGAAGTGAATGATCTAAAATACTACTCTCCATCATGTGACTAAGTATTTTGAAGGTCTCTGCCAGTACTTTCTGCTATTCTCTGGTCGGAAGCAGTTGCTCACCCTCCTAAAACTGTATCCACTTTTAAATGCATTTTTAAGCTGTTCTTTGCTCCGTGCATATTGATATATCTCAGGACTGCATACCATTCTGCGCTTAACACCCTATCTGAAATTGTGGTTTTTCATTAAATAATGTATCGTGTAACTTTTCTCCTTCCCCTTTTTTCACACTTGCCAAGTATCAGAATTAGTTTATTCTATCCCTTTGTATTTGTTTCTTTTGTGCTTATCGGAGAGAATGCCCCTGACTTGTCCTCATGCTGCAAGAGAACTTTCAAAATTGACATAAAGCTCAGGCAGATGCTATGATCATTTTACATTTCTGCCCAAAATAATTTTCTCAATAAATATTTGCTGCTTTGAGGCAAGCATCTTTTTGAAGAGTTGATTAATCTGTATTTCTCTTGTCCTGGAGAAATCCATCTTGAAGATGCCGAAATGTGTAGATCTTCTAAATATTTATTTAAAAGGCATTAGAGCACTTAATTACATCTGCCAGAATTTCTGTAGATACAAATGTTTCACAGAGAGACACAATTGTTGGATTTGTATACATTTTAATGACTGTATTGTGTGGCCAAGGAAATCTTAATTTAGGGTACTGTGCTGAGAACGTCGTATGTATTATTTCACTGGATTCCCCCAGTAACCCTATAAGGTATGTTCCATTATAATTTCCATTTTATAAATGAAGAATCTGAGGATAAGAAGCTCAGAGGTAATTTTTTTAAGATCAAAGAAAGTAATGGAGTTAGAATTGAACTTGCATGGTCTGTAAACTTGACAAGAGCAGCGCTTGTATCAATTTTTGCTCTGCACTTTACTCATACCCAGGACCTAACACTGAGAATGGCCCATTTTATGTACTCAGTGATAAATGAACAAATAAATGAAAAAAAATAAATAGCAAGGTAAGATTGCCTTAAAGTATTGATGGTGTCTTGTCTGGCTCTCAGCACTTCATAGGCCTTGAGACATGACAATTTATACAAACATATATTTATATAGCATAAAATTTCTAACATTATTTAACTCTGTTGTATCATAAACTGCCTTTAATTGACATTTTCTTTTCTTCTTTTGGCTGTCCTTTAACTTCTCTAGTTTGTCTATCTTTTATAAATCATTGCTCCCTAAACTGAAGGCAGCAACCCATCAGAGGCCTAACTAAGGCAGGATGGTACATTATAATTACATTACTCATTTTATGTGTTTTATTTCAGCTTATTTACCATGGGAAACTTTGGATTCATGTTCATCTTATCTTCCAAGAAAATGCCCTAGGTCCAACTTTTTTGTTTTTCTTGCTAAGGCCTTCCTAATATTCTCCCTTTCTGTATATGAATAACAGTGCAACAGTACCTTTACCTTGCCTGACTTCCAGTTTTATTAATTTTCCTCTCATTTTCCTACTTTTGTCAAGTTCTGTTATATTTTAATCTCATTCCTGTCACTTTTCTCTCCCTCTCAGCTTTATGTTAGCTCAGGATTTAATGAGACCATTTTCTTCTCTAGCCTCAAAACCATTATTATAAATTATAAGTGCCATTATGTGTTTTCCCAATTTGGCTTGTGACCATATCTCTTAAGATCATTATTTTTAAGCCTTTATATATTTTAATATTGATGTCAATTTAAATCATTTTTCTTTCTCTATTTGAGTGAGATACAGAAACCCTATTTAGGGTGACTTCTTTTTATTTCACAAGTTAGCCCTCTGTTACAGAAAGAAAGCAAAATTTGTATTACTTTTTTTTTCCTTTTCTCCCTCTCTATTTGTTTTAAAAAGTGAAAAAAATAAATTTAGCAGTTCATCTCACACTGAAACTGAAATGGTTCCTTGAATTCAAATTTATACCCATAAAACGGTAAAATAACAAGTTATTCCTTTCTCAGCGCTTCAATCTGTAACCTGCAAAATTCACTGTAAATGTTAAAAAAGATGTGTTGTAATTATGCTAAATACTGGTTCATTATTCAACTCCTGCTGTTTGTTCTGGGTGAGGGCCAACTGAGCTCCCAACCAGTTCAAACTAGAATCTTCTGCCATTTCTAGTTCCATGTTCGTGCCCACCCATGAAAGAAGGATGGCTTGGATGGGATATGTGAGTTGTGACTCATTGGCAGTTTAAATTAGTGGAACAAAACAACAGATGTGTGTCTCTACAGAGCCCTCTCAAATGCACAGGCCCAGGTACAAATGCATCCCTTTACACCTGTCATATTCTTTCTTTCATGGCTTCACATTTGGTGTGTACCCCAAAAACCTCCCAGACTCCTCGGACGTTTAGTCAACATGGCGCTAGCTGGACTTGTCTTCTGCTCTCTCCAACCAGTGATTATTTGCATATTTTTCTTTTCTCATAATGGTAATAATATCATGAGAAGGGATTCCTGTCCACCAGGAGTGCTTTATGTCTTATTTTAGCATTTGTAAGGTTGTAAGGCTACTTGGTTAATCTTTCACTGTATTTTTGGCCCAACAGTCCTGCTGTCTCAAGAAAGAAAAATTTTCTGCCGTTGAGTCTACTTGCCTTTCTTGCTCTCTTACCACAGTCCCAGATATACTACCTTAACTAATTTTATTTTAATAACTAACCTTTATTTCATTTCTTCCTGCTGATCAATAAATATTTTCCCTGAATTTTTCTTCTAATCAGTGTTGTCCATTCGACATTTCCCTACCTTTTCCTATTTTTTAATTTTTAGCCTCTGTTTAAAAAGAAGCATATTTATAATGTTTCCCTGTTGATCCTTTTTATTTCACTTTATTTGTCTTTTGTGTTATTTTGTTACAACCATAAAATAATAGCAGGTGATCATATAGCACTGCTCGGATCCGGCCCCTGTTCTAAATGCTTTCCACATATTCTCACAACAGACCCCCAGGGTGGGCACCGTTATTGTGCCCGTGTTAGAGACGAGGACACCGGAGCATAGAGAGGTTAAGTAATGTGCCTAAAATCTGCCAGGACTAAAATCTGGGCACGTTGGCTTTAGACTGTGTTTGTAACCAGTACATAAAACAGCAGAATACTAACGGTATCTCATTATTATATTTCCTCATTAAGCCTTGAAAATATTGAGTAGACCAGTCTCTCTGTTAAAAGCATGACAGTCTTACTGCATCCGGAAACAATCTCCCATAACCTCTATAGATAGCTTTGGTCTGCTTGTTTCACATTTGTGCGTTTTCATGTTTTTTTTTTTCTGTCATTTCCCAGTGTCTTTCCCCCAGTCTTTTTACTTGTTGTGTCACTTTGTTTAAATTTCATTACCCAGGGCGAAAATACAAATTTCCTTATTTCCTTTTGCCTTCAGTGAGCCCTGGGGACACTAATAATAAGGTCTGACCAAAACGTTGCAAAAAATCTTAACTCCTAGAAAGAGAGAAAAGAAAAAAGCAGGCTGTGGTTGGAATAATTTGGAATTCATGGTTTCTCTCATTATAACTGTCACGGATCCTGCAGTGGATACCACCCTTCTGTGTGTTTTGCATGTGCCCTGTCCCCAGTGTTTCCTTAACTAGAGAGCAGTGTGATTCACACCAGTTAGCGCCCAGGTTGAAGCCTCCCTGTTTGCTCACCACTAGCTTAGCCCAGCGGGTTTCCATGCTGAAATCTTCAGCTGAGGCCATGGACTCCTTCTGGAGTTGCTTGCAGTAGAGATGTAAGTGATAATTCCTTTCTCTCAAATCTGAATCACACCCATGTTACCCCTAATGCATTGAGAACTAGGTTCCATCTAAAACTACACCTACCTCGGTGCTCTGGGATTATTTTAATTTTGTTTTATTTTGCAAAACTCTTGTGACCATAGGTGAGAAAATAATGTCCTGGGGGGATTGACGTTGTGCTTTCCAGGTCAATTGGTTCTCCTTGTTGTCCTGTGACGACACTGGGAGCACAAGTACCATGGCTTTGTTCTAGCTTCTCATTGGCCTTCTATGCTGGAGTGGCTCCAAGTCTGATTCTATTCACTCCTCCTCTCAAGTGGACAAGGTTCACCAGGGAGCTTGTGCCTACTTGGTCTGAGGTGAAATCCCCAGACTAGATTCCTCCTGGTAGGTAATGTCAGACCAAATAGAGCACTTCTGCTCTGTGGCTTGTTTCCAGTTTTTCCATACAGACCCTCGACAAATTTTGTCCAACCATGGACAGCCCTGGGCATGACCCGTGAATAGAAAATAGCACAGTCAACTTTGACCCCAGATGGAGAGCTTCCCCAGTTCGGGAAGCCAGGTAACAAACGTGTAAGTCTATCGATAAAAAGCAAACTGGGCCATTGTACTTTGATTACAGAAAACAAGGTGAGGAACATTCTCTACCGTGCCAGCACTTGGGTGCTCCCATTACCTACCATTAAGTTCTTTCCAGCCATTTTGTTATATCCTCAGAGATTTTTCTTGCTCATGAGAATATAAATGATTCAGAAAGTTACAGCCATAAAAGTTTTAAGGCAAATAGCTGAATGTTGCTTGTATTATACGTATAATGCCTTGCCCCTCAGTTCTGCATTAGGCACAGTTAAATCAGTCCCTGCCCTTAAGGGCTCATTGTCTCATAGGAGATTGAAATGAAAGTAAATAATTTTAATAAAATGTGATCAATACTGCAAAGAAGGAATAATTCATCCCCGGACGTTAGTAACGACTCACCAAGTGAGGTGACTTTTTGCCTTTGCAAGATGGTTCAGATTTGCAGTCTCAGAAGAGGAAAGTGTGTTGAAATCTGAGATTAATATGCACGAAGGGGGGCTTCCCTGGTGGCGCGGTGGTTGAGAATCCGCCTGACGATGCAGGGGACACGGGTTCGTGCTCCAGTCCGGGAAGATCCCACATGCCGCGGAGCGGCTGGGCCCGTGAGCCATGGCCGCTGAGCCTGCGCGTCCAGAGCCTGTGCTGCACAATGGGAGAGGCCACGACAGCGAGAGGCCTGCGTACCACAAAAAATATATATATATATGTGTGTGAAGGGTTGAAGGTGAGAAAGATCCTACAAGCTCCACCAGGGCTTTGCAGGCCTTGTTTACTGCTCATCCCTGTTGCTTGAAACAGTGCCTGGTAGGTACTTAATAAATATTTATGATTAATATTTAAGTAAAAGTATGTATTAATCATTCTTTGTAGGAGGAAGTGGTGGGAATTGAGGCAATAAAGGAAGGTTAAACCATCTAGAAGAGGGACTGACATGCTTTTAATGTATTGTTGAATTTGTTTCGGTTATATTTTGTTGAGGATTTTTACATCTGTGTTCATCAGGGATATTGACCTGCCATTTTCTTTTCATGTGGTGTCCTTGTCTGTTTTTGGTATCATAGTAATGCTGTCCTTATAAAATGAATTCAGAAGTGTTCCCTTCTCTTCTGTTTGTTGGAAGAGATTGAGAAGGATTGTATTAATTCTTCTTTAAATGTTAAGTAGAATTCATCAATGAAACCAACTGGTCCTGGACTTGTGTATGTTGGGAGGTGTTTGGTTACTAATTCAATCTTCTTACTATTAATCAGTCTACTCACAATTTCTGTTTCTTCATAATTCAGTTTTGGTGTATTTTATGTTTCTAAGAATTCATTTTTTTAACATATTTCCCAATTTGTTTCCGTGGTATCAGTTGTACATCTCCTCTTTCATTTATTTATTTGAGTCCCTTCTCTTTTTCTCTTGGTGAGTCTAGCTAAAGGTTTGTCTGTTTTGTTCATCTTTTCCAAAAGCCAGCTTTTAGTTAAATTGACCTTCTCCGTTGTCTTTTAGTCTCTATTTCATTGATTTCCACTTTGACCTTTGTTATTTTCTTCCTTGTAATGACTTGGGCTTTGTTTCTTCTTTTTCTAGTTTGTTGAAGTGTAAAGTTAAGTGGTTTATTTGAGAATTTTCTCATTATAGGCATTTATCACTGTGAAATTCTCTCTTAGAACTGCCTTTGCTGCGTCCCATAAGTTTTGGTATGTTGTATTTCCATTTTCATTTGCTGCTCTGTTTTTTGCTTTTTCTTTTGATTTCCTCTTTGACCCACTGGTTGTTGAGTAACCTGTTGTTTGATCTCCACATATTTGTGACTATCCCAGTTTTCTTCTTGTAACTAATTTCTAGTTTCATACCATTGTGGTCAGAAATGATGCTTGATGTGATTTTAATCTTCTTAAATTTATTAAGACTTGTTTTGTGGCCCAGCATATTATCTATCCTGGAGAATGCTCCACGTGTGCTTGAGAAGAATGTGTTTTCTGTTTCTTTTTGTTGGAATGTTCTGTATATGTTAGTTCAGTTCATCTTGTCTAGTGCGTCATTTAAGGGCAATTTTCCTTACTGCTTTTCTGTCTGGACGATCTATCCATTGACGAAATTGGGCCATTGAAGTCTCCTACTATTATTATACTACTATCTGTTTCTCCCTTTAGGTCTTTTTATATTTGCTTTATATATTCAGTTGCTTCTATGTTGGGTACATGAATATGTATAAATATTATATCCTCTTGTTGGATTGACCCCTTTATCATTATATAATGACCTTCTTTGTCTCTTATTACAGTCTTTGTCTTAAAGTGTATTTTGTCTGATACAGGTATAGCTATCCCAGCTTTCTTTGGTTTCCGTTTGTCTGAAATTTCTTTTTCCATCTGTTCTCTTTCAGTGTGTGTGTGTCCTTACATGTGAAGTGAGTCTCTTGTAGGCAGCATATAGATGGGTTGGTTTCTTTATTTTTAGAGAGTATGCCAAGACCTGTCAGCATCTAAAAGAGGAGGATCTCAGAACCTAGATTCAGGCTGATTGAAAGCCAGACCCTCAGGCAGCAGCCTTTAAAATATGCAAATATACCTCATTCAGGGGAAGACTGGGAGATGGGCATTTCTGTCTGCTCTCTGTGCCAAATCCTGGGGTGATAGCTAGGTAAGAACTGTTTTTTTCTTTGCTACTGTCCCATTGAAGCCTTGAACATAAGCCCCACTGGCACCAGAGCCAAGCTGTCAAGGGATGTGTCCTTTGGTTCACAGCCATAAGAGCTGGTGCGTCAGACATGTACACAAGCTCCTTTCTCAGAGACACCGATGATCTGGGGTCTCGAGATGTGTGGGCCAGACCAGAAACCTTCCCCTCCAGCCAAAGCTCCAAGACAGCAAATAAGCCTTTTTACAGAAAATTGGGGGTGGGTTTCAGTTGGCTCTGTTTGTTCTGTGCCCTGGGCAGGGTGTTATGCTTTCGTGGAACACACGAGCACAGGCCCTGCTGGCCATCACAGCCAGGTGATGAAGGGGCGTCCCTGTGCATCAGGGCACTAGGTGTAAAAAACTGGGGCACCAGTCATGCACAGAAGCTCCCTCCAGGACATACCCACGAGCTGAAGCAAGTCAGTTGGGGAGCACAAAGGTGGTGCCCGCCAACCTCCATCTCTGGAGAGAATTTCAGTTGGTCCCCAGATTTGTGTTAAATTAGATGCCTGCCCCTCAGGCCAAAGCTTTCAGGTAAGCAAATAAGCCTTTTACAGAAAGACTGGGTACTTTTGGCTGCCTCTGTGCTGGGCCCTGGGGTAGGTGAGTTCCTGCTGCCCCTTTAGGGACTTTTTCTCAATTTGCTATAGCTTCATGGGTCTTGTGGACTCAAGCCCCATTGGCTTTCAAAGCTAGATGTTTTGGGCGCTTGCTCTCAGGTGCAGGTCTTAAAGTAGGGGTGCCAGATATGGGGTTCCAAGCCCTTTGCTACTCAGGGAGAAGCTCGGGGTTGTGAGTTACTTGCCGATTGTGGGTTGCTGCTTGGGAGTGGGGTTTATAGCGAGATTGTGTCTCAGCCTCTCCTACCTGATTCAATGTGGGGTTTTTTGTTGTGTTTGCCTGATGTATAGGATTGACTCAGTAAAGTTTTGAGTTTCTTTCAGAGGAAATTGTTCCATGTATAAATGTAGATGTGATGTATTCTTGGGAGGAGTTGAGTTTAGAATCCTCCAATGTCACTACCTTGAACCAGGACCTAGAAATGTTTCTTACTTTAAGAGTTAGGTGTGCTCTTATCATAGAGTGTGTGTAGTAGTGTAATAGAAGTGCAGTTGACCCTTGAACAACACAGGGTTTGGGGGTGCCGACTCTCTGGGCTGTTGAAAATCCATGTATATCTTTACAGTTGGCTCTGTATCCACAGTTGCACATCCACGGATTGAACAACTGTGGATCACGTAGCACTCTGGTATGTATTTAGTGAAAAAAAAATCCGTGTGTACGTGGACTTGTGCAGTTCAAACCCATGTTGTTCAAGGGTCTCTCTCATAGTCGAGCAATAACTAGCACTGATATTCTGATATAATAACTTCTGGTGTTTTTATTAGTACTGCAACTATGTAAATAAGTATACTTTACATAGTTGCAGTCCTAATATATACCCAATTTTGTATTTACTGTTAAAAGTTTACATTATACATTATGCATTTCTGTGTTATTAAAATTTCATGAATCATTTCTATAAGTTTATTAAACTTATCAAAATGTTTTGTCTTACTAGTTTGGGTGGGTTTTTATTTTACACTTTGTAGCATGTTCATAATTCTTTCATTCCGGTAATTCTGTTATGATCTACCAAGTTATACAATTTTTCTTTGAGACTCTGACCATAAGTGTTCTGTACTGTTGCCATTCCTGGGTCTCACTCAGTGAATTTAAATTTTAAATGTCAAATCATCTTTAGTCAACTATTGCCACTTAATATCAAACACTGTTTCTCTCATTTTTTTTTCTGTCTCATTTTTTTAACCTAAGTGTTTGAGGCATATATCAGTATGATTTAAATATATACATAAAGCAGTCTAGCTAGTTTTTATTTTTGAAAATGTCTCTTTTGGTGTTTCCAATTGTTTTCCTTTAGGAATTTCTTGCTATAAAAAGTAAAAGCAGTTTATTTGCAGTTTATTCCAACCGTTAAAATTAAAAATAGTTTTCTCTGACTTTTTATTGTTGGCACTAGAGGCAGTAGTTCTTTTCATCTAGGTGTTTATTTGTTGGCTCTGACCTGGTCCCACTGAAAAAAATTTAATGTTAAACCCAAAACTCTGAAACCCTTCCATTAGAATAGGCTGAAAATGAGAAAAATCAGAGATTTATTTTCACATTGCCATTCTTGCATTTTGTGATACGTGCTGTTATTTCCAAAAATCTAGTCTTTAATCTTTTCTGATATATTTAGGTTTATGAATGCTGTGGGCTTTCGTGAATGTTTATTTACGTGAAAGATTTATTTTTCTTGATCTTCTACTTGTTTTTTTCTTAATGATTATGTTTTATAGCAGAGATTGGTGCACTCTTTCTGTAAAAGGCCAGATAGTAAATATTTTAGGTTGTGGGACTATAGGACTTTGTTGTTGCAGCCACTCAGCTCTGCCTTTTTAATGCGAGAGCACCATTTGTATTATTTTGTATATTTCTCTTGTTTTGGAGACTAAGAAACATTTTCTACTATAAACCTCCAGGAAAGTGAAATGAGCTCTATTAGTTAGAATGCACTGCTGCAGGGTCATACTTTTAGTTCCAAGAAGATATGTGAACAAACGTGCGTGTAAACACAGTACAACTTTATTTATAAACATAGGCAGCCACGTGCTCTATAGTAATAAGTAATAGGGAGAAAACAAAAAACCAAAAACATCAGGATAACATATGACTAATCTATTAAAAATGCTTTTCCCAGGACTTCCCTGGCGGTCCAGTGGTTAAGACTCTGCTCTTCCACTGCAGGGAGCGTGGGTTCCACCCCTGGTCAGGGAACTAAGATCCCACATGCCGCACGGTACAGCCAAAAAAAAAAAAAATGCTGTTCCCTTTCTGTTATTTTAATTTCTTATAGCTTGGAATGATGGGGTTTATTTTATTGCTTACCTTTTTAATAATAGCAGAAATAGTTTCCATACCCTTATATAAAAATCTTCTTTAACTTATCCATCAGCCTATTGTATTATTATTTTCTGCTCTCGTTGATTTTTAACAGGCACAGATTGTTGGAATACAGCAACAGATTTTGAACCACACCAAAAATTAACTGACCTTTTGGGGTATTTTTTCATTGAATGTGCATTTATATTTCAAAACATTAAGTCATTGGTGAAGAAATTAGTATCAACAGCCCTTGTCTTGGTTTGGATCAAGTGTCAATTGTGACAGTAATAGTGAATTACTTCTATACCGTACCATTTGTAAACCTGAGCCCTTTACATTTCTTTTCCAGGAAAGTGATCTCCATTTGAAATGAATAAACCTTTCTACAAGGTTCCTCTGGGACCCTTCTCAATACTCTAAGAGATGTCAGACAGTAGCTCTCAGACAGAGATCACACTTTCTAAGTGTTATGTCTAATTGCTACTAATGAACTACATTCTCATTGTTGACAAGGCAGGCTTGCTCTGAAAAAATAAATATACGTGTACCCATTTAGCTTTCCAAGTTCACACTAAAAATTCTGATAATGAGACTTATTTTCTAATTTCTGTTTTAGACTTGAAAAGATGTATTCCATTTTATCTTCTCTGATAGCTAATACCTAAAAATATTACCCTTCTTTTTCAGGTTTTGTATATTGTATATTTCTGTTTATTTTTGTGTTAACTTGTATATTTCTCTTGTTGTGCAAACCAAGAAACATTTTCTGCTATAAACCTCCAGGAGAATGTAATGATCTCCATGGGTTAGGATGCATTATCGCAGGGTTATGCTTCCAGTGTCTAGAAGCTTTGTAAGCTGGCCCTAACCTACCTGTCCCATCCCCTATTGGCTTTGTACCCCAGGCGCATGAGGTATGCCCCCCATTCAAGACTTCATTCAGCACTTTACCGCCATCTTTTCCTGTCTGGAAAATGGCCATGAATGAGTTCTCTGTGGCCCCACTTAAATGTTGCTTTCTTTCATTTCTCTGCAGGCAGAATTACCTGCTTACTCAGCTGAACACTGTATCTTTGCCTTGTCCTCACTCGACATCATCTTTGGTTATCAGCCCTGTGTTCCAGACACCACCTGTCCCCTATCACAGGTGCCCTGTGATATTATGCATGATGCCCAAATGCATTGAGCACATAATAATTATATTATGTTCAGTCAACACCTGAATAAACACATAGGGAAGAGGAAAGCCACTGATCATTGTAGATTGGTTAATCGTATTTCCCCCCTTTCTTTGTTTTCTCTTTAGGTATTCTTGAAGTTTTACACTGTGTGTTAGTAGAAAGTCCAGAAGCTCTAAATATTATTAAAGAAGGCCATATTAAATCCATTATCTCACTTTTAGACAAGCATGGAAGAAATCACAAGGTAAGTGAACCATTTTATTGCCAGAAATAAATTCTGGAATAACTTTAAAACTATTTTTTTAAAAGATAATTTTTAGAAGGTGTGTCAGATTTTTCGTGAGTGTTTCTCACCTTTTCATTCCAATCAGGTAATATTGCTTAGTGCTTATGCATAGCCTCAATGGGAGGCTGGAGCAGTTCTCAATTTGTGTATGAAGGAAAGTTGGAAAATAAGTGGACACATGGCTGTAATGTTTAAAGTGACTGGGTCAGAGGTAACTGGAGGAAGTGTGTTTGTGGAAATTGCTGCTGACACTTGAACCTGAGAAGGGAATGAGAGTCTGAAGGTGGCTTCTCTTTTCAGGTTCTGGACGTCTTATGCTCCCTCTGTGTTTGCCATGGGGTAGCAGTCCGTTCTAACCAGCATCTCATCTGTGACAATCTTCTGCCAGGAAGAGACCTGTTACTGCAGACACGCCTTGTGAACCACGTCAGCAGGTCGGTTCAGCGAGCCCGCGTCGCCAGATTGGTAGCATAACAAAAAATGCACGTTCTAGCTTTGTCGCTAAAACGTCTGTTTGTTTGATTCGAATCTTTTACGTATTTCCCCAGGGAAGAGTGTAGGAATTTTTTCTACCCATCAGATGAGATAACAACGATAGATGACCCAAGCAAAATACACATTTATTACAAAAAAAAGTATAAGAGCTCTCATTCACGTTCATATGTAGCCGAATTGTCATTGTCATCCTCAGGAGCAGGCTGACAATGATACAGGGATAGAATTATATACAATTATGTTTTACATCTTCTTAGAACATAACTAAAAACACTATGTCCTTCACTACCAATGGTGAAGTGCCTGCTATGTATAATAAAGACATTGAATTCAAATGTCCAAAGTATAATAAATTCTACAAATAAGCAATAAAACTACATTTTCAGTTAGGTGTACCTTCCAAGGTATCAGACATTCATTGGGTACTTTGTCCCAGCCACAATGCCAGGTGCTTTACAAGTATTCTATGCTGCTTGTGTTTGCACGAAGTGTTATTGTTATCTACATTTTATAGATTAAAATGTTGGAACTGGAAATGGAACTCAGGTCTAACTCCAGAGACTGAGCTCTTCACCACCATGTCATAGTGCCTTCCATATACAAAATAATAATAATAATTACAACAACAGTAATAAATACGGCTTATAATTAAGGAAATGTTGTATGTGATAGTGACAACTTCAGTACACTGTGTTTAGCAGCTGTCCAGGAAATACTTGCTACTTCACTCTGGTTCAAACAAAAATGTAGGGTTTAGTGTACATTTCTACGTTGTGATGTTTTAAAAAAGATTGATTTAAGACTTCCTTTGTGGTTCTTTATGTAATAGACCTGTCGTTAATGAGCAGTGTTTTCTGAGACTTTCACTAATCCCTAGTATTAACTTAGGGTAAAAGTTCTTCCGTAAAATGCAATTAAATACAACTAACTAGAAATTATTCTTTTCACAGCAAAGCATAGAGAACAACAAAGATGATTCATCACCTTGGTTCCTTCACTAACACTATGACTTGCTTCAGCCTCAAACTCTGTATGACACAAAGCTTAGCTTAGGAAAGTGTCTCTATGTCCTGGATTAATAGTAACTCCATTAGGTCCGAGGGCCTGCTGTGCTATCCTGAGTGCCTCCCCTTCAATATGATTAATGATATAAAATATGCTGAAGAGCAATTAAGAAAAAACAATAGACCCTTAAGTGACCTTGCCAAGTTATCCCAGAAGCAAACATCAGTGTCTGAATGTTAACTGTAAGGTTGGCGGTCACTGCAGACTTCAGTGATTGCTTCAATAATTTGTTGTACTTAAGGAAACATATTTAATATGTAATATATGTCTTTGAGAAGCAGGACTAATTCAAAATAGCACGATGTAAGTTAAGACAACGAAAGGTTTATTCAGATTTTCTCACATGCTATTCCTATCTCTTTAAAGCATGAGACCCAACATTTTTCTGGGTGTCAGCGAAGGGTCTGCGCAATATAGGAAATGGTACTATGAGTTGATGGTGGACCACACCGAGCCATTTGTGACCGCCGAAGCCACTCACCTGCGAGTGGGCTGGGCTTCAACGGAGGGGTACTCTCCCTACCCTGGAGGGGGCGAGGAGTGGGGTGGAAATGGTGTCGGAGATGACCTCTTCTCCTATGGATTTGATGGCCTTCACCTGTGGTCAGGTACGTAGTATCCATTTTCTTTCACCGTGTTTTTGAAGGAAATCTTTTGCCCTCATTGGACATTTCTAAAAGCTATTGGTATTGGTGCTGTTCATATCAGGTACATTTATTTCAGAAATGTAACACTGAAATGATAAGAGTGTTAAGTAAAAAGCAGAATTTCACTAGTGGAAAAAGAAAACTCTTACAGTTATAGTACCTCTCCAAAAGACTTCTTGGCCTTTGAACGGTATACTTCAGAAGTGGTTTTCTGATTCATGAATCAAGTGCAAAAACTTAAACGTTTCCTACTTGTTTTAATTGGTATGTGTGAAGCTTTAGCTTCCAATATAAAAAAGAACCAAAACCAAATCCTGGAAAATAATTGGAATAAGTAGACTAAGTTCCGTCTTCTGGTGGGTAATGTAATGTCAGGAACTGGTAATTTGTCAAGTGTATTGTGAGGAGTCAGCTCATAATAAAATGATGCTTTGTTTCAGAAGTGTGGAATGGTTTAAAAACGAATGAATAGTTCATTTCACTAGCTACCACCGCTAAGCTTTGATGGTTGAAAGTATATTAAACATGAGTAATATATAAAAATAGTGCTCTTTTTTCAGATTTATTAAAATATGTATTTTGATTGGCTCTATTTAAAAGTTTACTTTTTGATTATGTAGATATTGGAATTCATTTGGACTCTGCAGACATACGCTTGTATTCGTAAAGCTGCATTTAGAGTGAACCTGATATATTTTATAGCACATTTAACATACAGAAAATAGAGAGAGGCTCCTTACATTACAGAAAGCCGCACTTTGCCTCTCATGGGCAAATCAAGTGGTATTCATTTATTAATGCTTTATAGGCTTCATAAATTATGAAAAGAACATTTTAAATTAAATTTAATTAAACCTAAGAGTTTATGGTAAGGAATTTATAAAGAAAAGCACTCCATCTGGTTGTATTGAACAATAATACTTACTAAATTTTTCCTTTATTTGGTGCCAATAGCTCAGTAGCCTGGAGGAGATGAAGCTGTATGTTGGGTATTTCATCTAACCTGTGGGGCACTGGTTGGGACCCAGGCTGTAGTGTGGTGTGTCTTATACACAGGTGTACGGTGCTGGTCAGAAGAGAGTCACAATGTTTGTTCCAGAATTTTTCTACCCACCAAACAAAGGCAAAGAGCCCTGCCTTCAGAAGACCTGACAAAGATGAAATAGGGTTAATGTCTGTTTGATAAAACATAATATATAATATAACTATTATCTTCAGATATTATCCCCTCTCTCTACCTTTGAGTATCACTCCACACAACATGGGTCCTTAGGTGAATGAATGAAGCGTGTTCACTTGTTTTCCCATTACACAGAGATTAGGGGAAAAACGAAACAAAACATTACACTGGTAAAAAAAAAAAAAAATGCTGAATTGCATCTCATTATTTTAGCCATATAACGCCCCTTCACCATTTTCATGTTTGCATTTAGTTTGAAGCTTTTTCTGTCAACACAGAGGAAGAACCCAGAGCTCCTGGAGTTGAAAGTGTATGCAATATGCCTTTCATGGCAAAGTATCTTTAAAACAGAGTGATAAGAGCAACAAAAATATTGAGTGAATCTATGCAGGTATTACAGAAAAGAGGTTACTTGTGGAATTTCAAGAGAAATTCATCTTGAAACTTTGTATCAGGAGAAAATATTTGACTGTTTTTTCAAATGGCAAGAAAATACGCACTCTACCATGCCTGTAGTTGAAAGCTATGTTCTCTCAAGCCCTGGGATCTATTGCTAATTTTAGATTCAGGATCAACAAAGATAAATCTAAACTAATTGGCTTCTGACTGAGTTATGTGGTTAAATCCACTGTAATTCACATAATCTTCTTGGGTTCACTCTCCTATTCCTTTTCTTTTTAAGAGTTGAAGTAGGATTTAAAGTATCAACTATCTGTGATTTCTGAGAGAGAACACTTAACTTTTTGTGATCGGAGGGTGGAGATATTCCTTGTAACCAGAATTTGCCTTATCAGCAAAAGTTTTGAGCTCTGTCTTCATTTCTTCTTCCCAACTTAAACTTTGCATAGCATTGCTATGTTCCCCTTGTGCGAATGAGAATTGGATTGGGGCAGCAGTCCTCAGCCTTTTTGGCACCAGGGACCAGTTTCGTGGAATACAGTTTTTCCGCAGACGGTGCTGGGGGGTGGGAGATGGTTCAGGCGGTAATGGGAGTGATGGGAAGCTATGGGGAGCGGCAGATGAAGCTTCACTGGCTCGCACACTGCTTACCTCCTGCTGTGCGGCCCGATGCCGGCCCGGGGGTTGGGGACCCCTCGATTGGGGCATCCACATCCTGTGTTTGTAAGGACCCAAAGTGTGAAAAAACTTGGTGCTTTTGGAGAATTTAAGTATAAAAGTATGGAGGAATGTCATAGAACAGTATGTGAAAGATGGGTAAGGATTCTTCTACAGGACCTATGAATCAGACCACTGCTATCTTCTTTTCTGGCTAATGCAGTGAACAGGAATATAGTTCTCATATGGATTTGATCTGAGTTTATGTAAATGCAATCTTAAAATGCTTCCTAGTGGATTCAGCAGTGTGAGTGCCATTGAAACTGTGGACTTAGGCTGGTCGCTAGTGACCTTATCTCTCTTACCTGTTTCTTTCAGGCATTGCAAAACAGTTAACCATGGTCATTAGTATTAGCGTTATAGTATCCCTCAGATTGAGCAATATATTTGGATTATAGTAAATATGTTTAATAACATTATCAGCTACAGATCTTGAATACAAACAGGGGTATAGACCTTTATCTGTGAGTTCTGTTGCTTTTGTATGACTTTTATTTAACAAGCTGCCTTTATTATATCCAGGGAATTCTAGAGGGACCACCTGATAACGAATGTATTGCTTGCAGATGCGAATATTGGTAAAATTTTTAAAAAGTACACAGTTTAAAATGTAGATATGCTCTACTACTGGCATTTCAGATATGCTGTTGGTAGAAATCTTGGCATGCTAGAAATTTTAAAAAGGTGTTCTAAAAAATGCAAATGTTGCATCATCAAATCTATTTTTGTCTTTGCTCAAATGGAGAAATTTTGTATGTTTGCATTTGTGAGCATGTGTGTCTGGGAGGACCTTACCTTCCTGTGTTCCATTGTGCCCATGGGACTAATCGGCCAAGGAGTTATGACACAGTCAAGAATGGACATAGGTTATAGGCTGGCTACGGCAAGAAATGACATTTATCAAATATCATTTTCATGCCTCAACTTGTATCCTGTGTCCTACTTAAGAAGCTAACCAAGACCTTGTATGAAATAAGTTATAGAACAACAAACCAGTTGACACGTATTGTCTCTCAATAAACAATGCACAAATGAGCACATTTTCTGCTTTCATTATCCCTTTATATTTTTATGTTATAAAACAAAATGGACTTAATCTTTGAGAAGGGGACTGCAATAAATACCTGCTGTGTCTGAGACTGTTCTTATTAACCATTAATTTAATCATCATAACAACTCTACAAGGTGATGGAATTTGGTTTACAAGAAATCAAGGTTTATAGAGCTTAAGTAATGTGCTGATGGTCATACAAGTAGTAGGTGATAAAGTAGCAATTTGGCTTCAAGCCTTTCCCTAGAGATTTTCCCCTGACATCATTATATTATCAGCTGTAAGATGATATCAGCATCAAATACCATCCATCTGCATGCAAAAATTTCTGCATGTCAGAAGGACCATTTTACAATAAAGATAGCAGCATGGCTCCTGAGAAAAGCAACAAATTTTTTTGGTAAAGGATTTGACATATAACATTAATATGCATTCAAGATTTAGTCTCGTCCAGTACCTTTTGGTGATTGTCACTGCCTATTCAGATCTTTGACTCAGGTTCTGAAGATGATTCTCTGAGATAAAGATGCATTACCCTCCTTAATGTGTTTCCCCATAGGTTGTATTGCCCGTACTGTCAGCTCACCAAACCAGCATCTGTTGAGAACTGATGATGTCATCAGTTGCTGTTTAGATCTAAGTGCCCCAAGCATCTCCTTCCGAATTAACGGACAACCTGTTCAAGGCATGTTTGAGAATTTCAACATTGATGGCCTCTTCTTTCCAGTTGTCAGTTTCTCTGCAGGAATCAAGTTAGTATTTCTATGTTTTTTGCTCTCTTTGCCTTCTCACTTCTCATTCTTTCATGGAAGACTCTGCACTGCCATCACACTTGCTTTGCTAACCTTCTCTCTCTCACTCCTGGGCGTCTAGACGTCCACAGGGCATTTTGCCCTTTCCTTGAAGGGTGAAGGTAAGATTCACCTAAGAGGAGAATCTCAGGAGGCTGAATCCTTTGTTCATATATCCAACCATTTAGATATGCAATCTGCTGACTATCCTTCTATCCAGTGTTCCTGAAATATTTCAAGTCCATTTAAGTTCACTCTTTTATTTAATAAGGGTAAATAAACAATGTTGCATTAAAAATACCATTTATTTTCTCATATTTATTTTCATTAATTTTTCTTTTCATTACATTCTTCCACCCTACTCCAAACCCCCTCATTTCTACAGAAACCACATGTTTTTTGGTTGATCAGGTCAAGATGACTCCTTTCCATGTCACCCTCTACCTGCTATACTTGTAAATTATCTGCGTATGGTCAGCTGGGTCAAGGTAGTTTCCTCTAACCCTTTGCTTTTTTGCTACTACCAGATGGAAGAGAAATTAAAGTGATAATTTAGTATGTAGAAGTATCATTTGAGTCTCCTTTAAGGAATTTCACGGGGAAATCGGACTGTGACTATTTTTTCTTTTTATCAGATCTCATCCAGCCCTGCAATTTTAAGTATACAGATATTTAGAAAGTCTGTTCTTTCTCTGTTGATTATTTGGGCACCTTGAGACATTAAGTGACCAAATACTATGAACAGGTATTTCATTCACATAGGAATAGAGTGCATATGCTTTTATTATTTCTCCAGAGAGTGATAAGTTTTTGCTGAGCCATTAACATAATTTAATCAGGTTTTACTTTTATGATTAGAGGCTCTTAATCTCTAATGTACTGACATTATGGTGGTACTTAGAAAAGAAATGTGGCTTCTGACAAAGCTAAGTTTGTACTCATAATTTATTCCTCTATCCTGTTGATTAGGAAACTTTTCTGTATGCCAGAGATATAACCGACCCCGACATGCATCCTTTTCAGGGTACGCTTTCTGCTTGGGGGGAGACATGGAGAATTTAAGTTCCTTCCTCCGCCCGGGTATGCTCCTTGTTATGAAGCTGTTCTGCCAAAAGAAAAGTTGAAAGTGGAACACAGCCGAGAGTACAAGCAAGAAAGGACATATACACGGGACCTCCTGGGTCCCACAGTTTCCCTGACACAAGCCGCCTTCACACCGATCCCCGTGGATACCAGCCAGGTACCCAGATCTTCAGCTGTGATGGCAACGTTTGAATTGCAGTCATTCCCATATGTAGTGGCTTTCAAACTTTTGCCTGCAACCCATACAAATGCATTTTACAGTAATACAATTTATATGTATAATTGGTTTCATGAACTAATGCTTACCCTTACTATGTCCCCTTAGCCATTTGCCTAGTCTATTCTATTTTGTTTTTTAAGGGCGGTTTCAAGCCAGTAAATTGACTATAATGTACTATTATAGTATTATAGTATATAATAGTATAATATAGTATTATACTATATACTATATATAGTATAGTATAGTATTATAGTATTATAGTATAATGTACTAATGGGCCACAACCTGAGGTAATGCATACTAATTTTAGAGTGGTGTTTACTTACCCAGGGTAGTGGTGGAGTTTTCAATTTCTTCCCCCATCTAGATACACTTGGTATTTTGAAGTGATTTAACTGACTTTTATCTTGGGTAGAGCTTGAGATCATGAGCTCTAGGATTATGATCAAAATGCCTGGGATCGAATGTATGCTCTGGGACTTGAGAAAATTACTCATCACATTCATTGGGATGTTCAGAGTATGTTTGATATAGTTAATAAATAACACATTGGCACAGTACTTTGCGAATAGCACCCAAGCAATGTTAGCACCCAAGCAATGTTAGCAGTTACTCTTGCTTTTCTCTTTCATAGACTTGAAAGTATCCTGACATTGACAATGAATTAAGTATTGCTCTATTTTAATGGTGAAGTAACTCCATTCCGGTTGGTTAGATATTCATAGTTTGTTCATGAGCTTTTGAAGATGAGAGAAATGTCTGAAGTCTGAAATAGAATTAATAGCAGGCCTCAGAAGCTTCCATTGTTTGGTTCCTCGAACCATATTTCTTGTCTCTCCCTGCTGGCTTTGTATATGATGCAGTAACATAAACAAACAAGCTTTGTTCATGGCTCAAATTCAGTTTGTGTTGCCGTCGCTGGAACGTGCCAGGGTGTGTATGGCGCTACCAGAGTTGAGCGGGAAGCACGATTGGAGGATGGAAATGGACTGGCATGGACAGTGGGATTCTGTGCTGTCGCTAGCACATTTAGGATTTCCTGAGCCCTGGATAACCCCTACTGTTTGGAGGGAAGGAGACAGGGATGGCCCGCCCCCTGTGGAAACTCTGCCGCATCCATGGGCATGGTGGGCAGTTGCCTGCTCTCTGTGTTGAGGGACTGCTTGTGGGGCACATACCAGTACCTCGCCAGGTGTGCACAGCCAACCCATCACCTGGAAAACCATTTTGTGTTATGAAGAGGCCGTTAAACTTCCCCTTTATAATGGGAACAGGTTCACATTTTTTCACCTGAGGCTTACATTTGGAAACCACTAAAAGTAACAGAGTTAGGGAAAACATAAATCACTGCCAACAGATATTTCTAGACGCCGAGAGTGAGCGGATTATCTTTTGGACACTGAATTGCCTTCATTCTAGCCGGTGGGTGCTGGCCAGGTTGGTTTAAGAACTCTGGGATGATTTCTCTTTTTAAATAATGCATATTCTGGTGGTTATACCAAATCCATTAGGACTTTTTTCTTAATGATGGCTGTCCTCAGCAATACTCTGTTTTCTTTCTTTCTTTCTAACTTTCATTCATAATTTCCCCAAATTTACCTATTAATTGCTTAGATACCTAGTTTTACAAATTTAGATTAGATGGTTTGGAACCTTGTTATATGATCATATTTTAATGGTTGATGAGACTTTTATTTGGTTCAACTCACAGTGAGGACGATTAACACTGCATTTTCTTGCATTTCTTTCTGATGTGTTTTCTTTTTCTTCTTTTCAATTTTAGATTGTGTTGCCTCCCCACCTGGAGAGGATAAGAGAAAAGCTGGCAGAGAATATCCATGAACTCTGGGTTATGAATAAAATTGAACTCGGCTGGCAGTATGGTCCGGTACATAATTTTGTAAATTATTTTTAGATTCTGTTAATACATCTTTCTGAAAACATAACTTCTTCTCACTCATCCTGCTACGTGGTGACATGATTGATTGATTTTTTTTGATGATTGATTTTTTTTCCCCTACACTTTAGTTTTGGGGCATTATTTCTTTTGATTGATTTTTTGACGATTGATTTTTTTCCCCCTACACTTTAGTTTTGGGGCATTATTTCTTTATGAGAGGGAATGACATCAGTGGTGGGTTCATTGAAGGAAGGCTTAGTTGCCTAGACAGTTGAAAAGTTATCAGTCTTCAGGCTGAAAGTTACATTTTTAAATCAAGGTTAACATATACTGACAATAAGCATTGATTTCTAAGGAACTCAGGAAAAAAACTGAAATTGAAAGTGAAAACTGAAAATGGAAAGAAGTCAGTTTACTCTCCTCCTCCGATGTTTCACTTCTTTTAGTCCCCATTGTACGTAGCAGTGTAAGTCCTCTTGGCAAAGATTCAAGTTGGTTTCGTAAGTGGAAGAGAGGCTGAGAAATAATGACTGCATGCGTTTCCAAATGATTATTTTTCAGAGAACTTAGTTTACAGTTTATCAATAAAATTTAGATGAAATAAAACCAAAACAACTTCCCGTGTAATCCCAGTGTAGCATATATCGTTTTTTAACAGGACTGTGGCAACACTTTCATTTTTATGATATTAATAGCCTAAGTATCCCAAAGGTTGTCACACTTTCTTATATTTGACTGAATATAGAAATGAGTGTATTCAGCCAGTCATACTTATTACATTGAGCTTTGAATAATGACATTTAGTATTAGTATTAGTGATAATACCGTATGATACTTTATACTAATTAGTATGTTTGTTTATTTAGAGCTTTGCCTTTTTACATATACTCCCGATTACAAGTAATAGGTTAATTTTCCTAACAGCACACTGGGCTGTGTGTTATTATTTCAGTTTGACCAGTGATGTCACAGCTGGGGATTCTCATAGAGCTGTCAAATGCCCTGACAGCTAGTTAGTAGCTGTGCTAAGACTAGGATGTATGTTCTCTAGCTTCTAGTTCAGAATTGTTTTTCACTATTAAGACTTACTGATGCATGATCAGAAAATGGGATCCTTTCATTAACTGAGTAATGGTTAGACAGTTGTCAAATCAGCAAGCACTTACAAAGTTACCTTGTTAAGTGTATAGTTTTGTGCTATAGTCATGGACTTTTAAAAATAGAGGAAATGAGTAAATGCTAGATAAGATATTTACCGTCAGTTAAAGTCAGTAAAAGGAGAGATATCATGAAGGTGTACCTAGCCAATTGCCAGAAGAGTTACTGACAGAATTTACCACAGGGTTCAAGATGAGGCAGAGATTTGAGTTATGGACAAAATTTGGAGAAAGATAATTACAGGCTAGGATTTAAAAACATCTCATAACAACTCCCCTCCAAAAAAAAAAAAAAACCCGTACAGTAACAGGAACTGTTTAACAGGCTTATGCTCAAGAAAGATGATTTCTATCGCAAGCTTCTAAAGGTTGCCTAAATGATTACGTTCTACAGTGAACTTACTTATGTTTCTTTTAAAAAAAGAGGAAATATAAGGTCTCGTTATTATCTATTTTTGCAGTTGAATCCAGTTCATTTCAATACCATACCTTCTAATGCTGCCAGTCTGTAGATGAGACTGAAAGAGAATACGGTGCCTCTGAGCCATCCTGGTTGCGGCCAGTTATCCTTCACCTGGTCCTGGCTGGTTAAAGCAACCTTGGGCTTTATGTTTTTTGGGCCTCCAGGGTGGAGATGAAGCACTTAGTCTGTTGCTGTAGTGCTGGCACCTGGCACCTTTCCTGGGACAAGGAACACACTCAAATACTTGCTGGTAGCACGAAACGGTTGTTTTCTTAGGGCTCCTTCTGGGCAGGCACAGCTCCAGGTATCATGTCAGAGGGTCAGCAATTTGGGAGAGTCTCAAACTGACACGTGAGGAGATTTCACATCGTTCTACCGTGTAATAATTGACCTTGTGTCCTGCTTCTTTGACAAGGGCTTTCCTAAAACTCCTTTCAGATAAGTGGCCACCATCCCTGACTTTATGATGTCTCTTAGTCTAGACTTAGGTACATCCCTGTTATTGAGACTAATTCCATAAATTCTTTGACATTTTAAATGAAGTGTTCAACTGTGTTTTACTTTAGAGCAGTTTGAACTGTTGAATAAGTTGGGGTTTTTTGTTTGTTTTTACTTTTTGGAAAGAACTTAGTTTCTTTAAATGTCTTTGCGATGTGTTTCACAGGAGCATCACGTAAGAGCTCTACTTTACGGAATAACATCAGGCCTGTCCATTCAGGCATTCGTGTATCCCTTTTGCCTAGTATTCGCCTCATGTGCTTGGTACTGGGGTCACCAAATTGAAAAGACCTTGTTTTAGTCAGTTTGCCTTTTTTAAGAGCTTCTGGTTTAGCTGAGTGATAGGTACACAAACAATTACAAGCTAAGTACTGTAATGGAGATACTAACTGTGAGGGAGGAATATTTACAGCTTTTCTGGTGAAATCAGGGAGGGCTTCCAGGAGGTGGTAAATATTTGCTCTGCTGTTTTTGTGGAAGAGCAGTGAGCCTGGAGGCAGGAAAAGGGGTCAGGGAGAGGACTCAGGTGGCCCAGGTGAGAGGTTGTGAGTTTCCCAACTGTGTGCCGGCAGTGGGGCCAGAGAAACATGACTGCAGATGTTTTGAAGTTCCACTATGGGATGTGGATAAGAGAGGGAAGGAAATCTGGGTAGATTTCTGGTTTTAGCTTGGACACCCGAGAGGATGATGGGGTCAGTTACTCTCTGGCGTAGAGAATAGAGGGGAGGTGGAAATTACACGAACACAGATTAAATTATCTCCGGAATTGGGCATGTTCATTTTTACCTTTATGTTTAGAATTTAGTGTTACATTTTGTAACTCTAGATTTCATTTCCAAAGTTACACACTTGAATAAGTAAATAAACTATATGCTTTTGTGTAAGTCCTGTTCATTTGCAATGATCACTGGAAAGAAAGGAATAACTATCTTGTTTTTAACTTGGCGACTCCTGAAAACTTAAAAAAAAATTCTTACTCGTGTTTACCTACATTTTATGTGGCATTTATAAAGCCTGGTAATTATTACCGTGGAGTAATTTGTTCCCTGGCAGCATATGGCTGTGATCGTGGTGTCACCATGGCAGTAATGCCTGTGTAATTAGGTCTCTAAGAAGATAAAAACCTAATTACTAATGCAAGGGTACAGAACATCTTTCTCATTAATTCATCCCTAAAATCTTGAATTTAGTTTATTCTGATTGCTAATCCACGCTTTCAAGGATTAATATGAAAAATGGCTGTGGGATGTTAACTGACTTCGGTAAAGCACTGGAGTGGCTTGTGAGAGCAGAAGTAGCTTACATGGGGTGAAATGAACAGCTGGAACCACCTCCAAGAGTTTGTATCAATCAGTCATGATGTTCATTGATGTCTCTAATCTGTTTGGCTCTAAACACGTAAAACTTCCTGCACATCAAAACTAAGTGATTACTACACCTTCTTACCTAGAATTCATTTCAGTTTACAAAATATTTGTTCCGTGCCTGCCATGTACCTGGCATGTTCTAGGTGTTGGGAACACATTGTCAAAAAGCAAAAGAGGTCAAATTCCTGTTCCTTTGGTCATACATTCTAGTTGCAGGGAGATAGACAGTAATGCAATAAATAAAGACCTAGTCTGTTTGCAGGTGGTAACTGTTACGGGAAAAAAAAAGTAGGGTGGGTGGGCAGATTGGCATATTAGGAAGGCGGACAGAATGAGCCTCGTTAAGGAAGTAAGATTGAAGCAAATGCTGGAAGTTGCTGGGAGAGTGGGCATGGGGGATTCAGGGTAGAGCAGGCATGGACACTGGGGCCAGGAACGGTGCCAAATGGAAGACATCAGGAAGCCCAGACAATGCCAGGCTTGACCACTGACCTCGAATATTAGCCGTGCCTGGGAGATGACAGAGGCAGCTTAGCTGGGGTGATGGTCTGGGTTTCCCTTCTTGCTTCCCCCTTTGCTTTCCTCCGTGCAATTAGATTGCCATTGCTAGTATCTGACCTTAGAAACTATTATATGTCGATATCCTGTTCTGTTTCAGGTTAGAGATGACAATAAGAGACAGCACCCGTGTCTGGTGGAGTTCTGCAAGCTGCCTGAACAGGAACGCAATTACAACTTACAGATGTCGCTTGAGACCCTGAAGTGAGTGTCTTACATTTCCTGTCTTCCTATCTGTATTACACGAAAGAAACCGAGTGTTGATATTATGCTTTCATTCATTTTAATTCCGGTTAGAAATTTCCATAATGCATTGGTAGATTGGATCAATATTTGTTTGGAACAGACTTTGAGCATATTAACTTTATGCCTTTGTGCTCTATGTAACTGTCTCCCAAAGAGTATTCTACAGATGTTTATGGGTATTTCGGAATACAAGGATTTTGGCATTGGGTGCAGTGCTCCTCAGAATGTCAGTCATAAGTTGTTACCGGTGTGTGACTAGCTAAATGAAGGTTTGAACAAGTGTTTAGAAATTTTTATACCAATTTAAGGTATTGCATTGAGCTTTGAATAAGGGCATTTATTATTAGTGTTAGTGGTAATACCATATGATACTTTATACTAATTAGTATGTTTATTTATTTAGAGCTTTGCCTTTTCACATACACTCTCACTTACAGGTATTGGGTTAATCTTCCTAGCAGCACACTGGGCTGTGAGTGTTATTATTTCAGGTTTACCAGTGATGTCACAGCCGGGGATTCTCATAGAGCTGTCAAGTGCCCTGACAGCTAGTTAGTAGCTGTGCTGGGACTGGATCCAGCTTCTCTAGCTTCTAGTCTAGAACAGTTTTTCACTGTAAGACTTGGTGATGCATGATCAGAAAATAGGGTCCTTTCATTAACTCAGTAATGGTTAGACAACTGTCAAATCAGCAAGTACTTAGGAAGTACCTTATTAAGTATATAGTTTTGCACTTTTCCATCCTTGATGGCCTCGAAGAACTGGATTTGTTCCAGTAGGTCACTTATCTCAAAACCTACTTATATTAGGAATAAACCAATACTTTTGTCCTTTTTCTGTTTTGTTTCAGTTTTGTTAAGTGCAAAGAGCTAGTTCTATTGAAGTTATTTTACCAAAGACCCAGAACATAAAACTTAGACACTGTTTCAAATTCTAGGATTTGGGTCCAGGTATATATCTTCAAAGATCTGGTAGTGATTTTCCTTATGAAAATTAACAAATTGGGCCTAGAATGAGTTTAGGTTCTACTAGTAACTTAAAAGGAAAAGGAGTATATACAAATCGAGTGAATTGAGAAACCACTACAGGTAAAAAATGACCAAGCTTGCCTGTAATGAGGAATGCAGAGCACATCACTGTGACCGCCTGTTCAGGGTCTCCTGTCTTCCTTTGTGGTCTTGATGTGAAGCTTGTATATTTAGCTTGCTAATTCACGGCAGCCCATCATTTGCCCATCTTTTACAACAAAATGTTTTTACTGAAAGTTCATGGCCTAAGATATTTTAGTTAAATTTGCAGTACATTCCCTATCATTTTAGCAATTGACAGCTAAGCTAGCTAGGCAAATCCTGGGAAGCCTGGAGTGTAGAGATCTCCATACCAGTCTCCCTGGTATGTTGAGCCTTTGACTGCTACGCATAACCTAATCTCATTCCTAACAGCTACTGGTGGCTGGTTTGATTAATCATCAGACCGCACGTATCATGGTGCTGTTGCCTGTGGCGAATGCTAATAACCCTTTTCATATTTGTTAATATTTATATGGTTTTATGATGAACTAATTTCACTTGTTCCTTTAAAATTTAAATTAGGGGGAAAAGAGCTCCTGTTTCTCCAGAATTCACACTATGCCCAATTCCAGTAGTTAAAGAAAGTACAGTACTTTATGTATTTCCTTTATTCACTTGGTTAGTTGATAGGCACTAGAGCAGAGTGGGTAAGAACACAGAGCCTAGATGGTTGGATGGTCTAGATTTAAGGACTTGCTCCTACAAAGGGAATCTTAGATTCTCTGAACCTTAGACTTTTTAGCATCAGTTTAAAATGGGGATCATAGGGTATCTACTTTATGGAATTGTAGTGGGGACTAAATGATACAATACTGATAAAGCCTCTAGCACCGTAATGCCTAACAGAAGAAGCACTCTATAAAGTTCAGTTTTTTTAAAAAATATATATATACTGTGGGTGAGATTAGCAACTTTACTCATTTAAAATCTCAGGAGTGCCAAATGACGAATAAGCAAACGATTATTTCAGAATATTCCTTATTTGGATGTTGGGTGATTTCGTGTGAATATGAATTTTTGTTGCTCTTTCTGTGATTTTTTTTTATCACCTAAATTGTTGAAAAAGACAGCTTACTTCCGATTTGAATGATCATCCGTGTGCTGTACAGCACTGCAGAAATTCTGACACCCTCTTCCCGAACAGCACTGTACCACCCTAGCCTAAGCTACCATTTTTTTAAGTTGAAGTATAGTTGATTTACAATGTTGTGTTAGTTTCAGGTGTACAGCACAGTGATTCAGTTATGCATATATATATATGTATGTGTATGTATGTTCTTTTTCAGATTCTTTCCCATTATAGTTTATTACAGGATACTGAATATAGTTCCCTGGGCTGTACAGTAGGTCCTTGTTGGCTATCTATTTTATATATAGTAACATGTATAAATCCCAACCTCCTAATTTATCCCTCCCCTCCCTTTCCCCTTTGGTAACCATAAGTTTGTTTTGTATGACTGTGGGTCTGTTTCTGTTCTGTAAATAAGTTCATTTGTGTCTTTCTTTCTTTTTTTTTTAGACTTCACATATAAGTCAAACGCTATGATATGTGTCTTCCTCTGTCTGGCTTACTTCACTTAGTATGATCATCTCTAGGTCCATCCATGTTGCTGCAAATGGCATTATTTCATTCTTTTTTATGGCTGAGTAATATTACATTGTGTATATGTACCACATCTTCTTTATCCATTCATCTATTGAGGGACATTTAGGTTGCTTCCATGTCTTTAGCCTAAGCTACCATTATTCCCCACCTGAAACTATAAAACTGTCCCGACAGATCCAGTTGAAATATTAAGCTAGCTCTTCTCTTACCCATTCTGTACTCTGATCTTTTTCAAATATTTAGTGTCATTTCTCCCTATTTGAATTCTTTTAATGGCTTCCCATTGCTCTTAAGATAAAGGCAGTACCTTAATTTGCCCAGTGGTCCTGCAAGGTCTTGCTTCCCTTCTCACCACCATCATCACGTAGGAGGCTGCTCTTCTTTTTCCTTGCTTGCCATCACACTAGACTTTGTTTTGCACACCTGTTTGCACGTTCCTTTCCCCTTCTTTACGTCCACTTCCTGGAATGCTCCCCTCCATGCCCTGTTCTCATCCTTTACATCTCGGGTCACTTCTTCGGGAAACATTTGCTGAGCTCCTTGATTCAATAAAGCCCCCTTTCATAGGCACTCAGCCTGTTTGTATCTCTCAGCATAGAAACTGTCCAGCTATGTATAATCACAGGATGGCCTCTCTACTCCACCAGACCTAAGTTTCTTGAGGGCAGGCATCTGATTTTGATTTTATTCACCATCTTTTGAACTTTACACAGAGCTCAGTAAATATTTCTCGAATGAATGAACCCACGAATAAGCAATAAAGCTCAGTCTCTAGCCAGGCTTTTGTATACCAGATGGTTATCACGGACAGGGTGCCTCCTGTTCTCTCTGTGGCTTTGTGCCAGTCTGTTTCCTCTTCTTGTCGGTGGTCATATACTTGAAGTGCTAAATTGCAGCACGAACCAATTATTGCCACTTAATCTTGTAGCAAATATGTGCTGAAGGCATATGCAGGTTACTGTCGGAAGCACAGGAATCAGATGGAGAGCCCACCTCCAGCTCGTCCTTTTCCACTTCCCATACTCTGTTCCTCTCTGCTAACTTCTGCACAAGCTCCACAGCTCACGCTGCTCTCTCCCCACCCTCTGCAGACTTTAAAACCATTTTAAATGGGTGAGTTGAACGGTGTTAAGTCAAATAAAATGGTTTTAATAAAGATAATATAAAGACCAAAGAGTTCTTACTCAGAGAACTTGGTGTGGTTGATAGCATTGAATAGATTTTTTAAATGGTCTGTTGTTCTCAGTTAAAAGTCTCTTTGGGTTAGACATAGAGTTCTTAGATATGATGCCCAAAATGTGATCCATAAAAGAAAACAAAATCAATACCCTGGATCTCATTGAAAGTAAAACCTTTTGTAATACAAAAGAAACCACATAGGAGACGGAGACTCAGGCCACAGATTGGGAGAAAATATTTATAAATCATATAAGTTTACATTTATAGGGTTTGTAGTAAATCATACAAGTCCTGATAAAGAACTTGTACACAGAATATATAGGTAACTCTTACAACTCTGTAATAAGAATACATACAGCCCAATTAAAAAACAGGCAAAACGCTTGAGTATATATTTTAATAAAGAAGATATGTGAATGGCTAATAAGCACATGAAAAGATGCTCAACATCATTAGTCATTAGGAAAATGCAAACTAAATCACAATGAGATACTACCGCACACATGCTGGAATAGCCATAATCAAAATGACAGATACACTCAGTGTTGGTGCAGATATAGAAAACAACTGAAATCTACATGTATTACTGATGGGAATGTAAAATGGCCCTGCCACTTGGTGGTTTCTTAAAACGTTAAACATAAATTTATGATACAACCTAGCAATTCTACTCCTACGTACCTACCCAAGAGAAATGAAAGCCTATGTTGACACAAAGACATGCTCATAGAAGGATTATACATAACATCCCCAAACTGGAAAAACTGCGAACATCCATCAGCTGATGAATGGATAAACAAAATGTAATAGAGCCATACAATGCAATACTATTTAGCAGTAAAAGGAAATAAACTACTAATGTGCATTACAGCACGGATCAACCTAAAGAACATGGTAAGTCAAAGAAGCCTGACATGAAAGATTCAATACTGTATGATTCTATTTAGATGAAATGTCCAGAAAAGGCAATTCTTCTTTTTTTTTTTTTTTTTTTTTTTTTGTGGTACACTGGCCTCTCACTGTTGTGGCCTCTCCCGTCGCGGAGCACAGGCTCCGGACGCGCAGGTTCAGCGGCCATGGCTCACGGGCCCAGCCGCTCCGCGGCATGTGGGATCTTCCCGGACCAGGGCACGAACCCGCGTCCCCTGCATCGGCAGGCAGACTCCCAACCACTGCGCCACCAGGGAAGCCCAGAAAAGGCAATTCTTTAGAGACAGAAAGCACATTTATGATTGCTTGAGGGTGGGGATGATCAGTGACTGCAGACAGGCATGGAGAATCTGATGGATTGATGGAAATATTCTAAAACTGGATTGTAGCGATGGTCATACAGTGCTAGCCATTATCGTCACTTAATGTATTAGGCAGGGTTCTCCATATGTTATAATCAGATTGCTTGGTAGGCACGCACTCAGAAGTTTAACTACCTGGATTTAAGATAAATCAGATAAATCCCAATGTTATTGTCACCCTTGAGTTCCCTTAGAGCTGGGTTTGGGATCCTACTTGACCCTTCCATAGCCCTGTACGTATGTCACTGCATGCAAGACTCTATGTTATAGTTAATTTTTGTCTTAGTCCTCACCAGCCTGTAAGCTTATCCCCAGAACTTAGCACAGGACCTGGCTTTCAAAAGATACTTACTGAATAGATAAATGAATGGAGGATGATGGCAGGAAACTTCCTGTTCCTTGGACAGTGTTTGAATAAGCATAGCCTGTGTTTGTTTTGTGAGTCAATTTTTGATTCTTCTGTTGCCAGTCAATCTCATCTGAAGTGGCACATTCTTTAGATAATTTCATAGCTTCAGTTAGCTCTTGCTCTATCCCTATTTCTGCAGTTTCACACTCCAAAGGTAATTTCACGGGCTTATCTCAATTTTGCCCTATATAACCTAACATTTAACCTGATAGCAGTGTGTGTGTGTGTGTGTGTGTGTGTGTATCTATATCTGTCTCCATATTTTCATTTTTTAAATGTGATGGAGGGTAAGTATAGATGGATTTTAGATACTTGCTACCTTCGTTTTGCAACTGACCACACCTTAGAAATTCTGTCATCCACAAAGTTTATGCTGTTGCACCTTATTCTATCGAGATAGGTGGAACCACTCATTGTCATGAATAGTAAAGCGTGTTGTTCTACCTAAGTCTGGGGACTTATAAGGTTGAGTTCTAAATGTGAATGGTGAGGATCTTTCTTGGGAAAATCAGCAAAAGCTTATTCATTAAAGGGAGTAAAAAAATACAGTGTATCTAAACACTGGATAAACTGTTTCTGGCCAATTGGAACCCCCATGTGTCATGTGAAAGGGAGATTTTTCTAGAGTAGGAAGTCCAGAAAAGGATTTAAAAACATATGGGGACTTCAGTGTATCATAAAAGTAGCATTTCAAGTAAGTGGTAAAAATGGATTATTCAGTAAATATTTTGTGGAGACCTGGGTATCCATCTGGGAAATAAAGTTAAACCTCTACCTTAGGACATATAGCTTCCCCTGCCCCACCCCTTCCCCGTCAAAAAAGCAAGGACGGTTCCTTCAAGTGATTTAACAGTTGGGAAATCTAAGTATCACATAAAACTCAGAAGCCATTTTTGAAAGATAGAAAAATTCAGTTATATAAAAACAAGTTTAAAGCTCTACATAGAAAGAACAGCATAAAGAAAGTAAAAAGACAAGAAACTGGGGAAAATATTTGTAACTCATATCTCATATATTTGAAGGGCTTCTGAACTGCCACAACAAAACCCAAATCTAACAGAAAAGTGAACAAGGAATGTTTTCACAGAAAAAAGGAAGTACAGATATCGCCAAAGCATACGAAAAAGGTGCTCAAGTGCACTTATATGAAGAAAAATGCCAATTAAAACTGTAAATGAGACATCTCATTAGCATATTAATTGATAACTCTGTGTTGGGCCAGGTATGGGAAATAGGCAGGCAGTGTCATACCTTGCTGGTGGAAATATAAATGATTACCAGCTCTATAGACATTTGGCAATATTTGTCAAACTCTGAAACGTACCACCCCTGTGACCCAGTAATTGCATGTCTAGGAATTTATCCTACAGATGAAGGATATAGTACATGTATTAAATGTATAAGGTTATTCATTGTAGCATTGTTTGTAATAACAGAAGATAGTGTACAGAGAATTGGGTAAGACATGATGACACACTCAGTGAATGGAACACTTCAGACCTATTGAAAAATAAACCAGCTTTATATGAAGGACAGTAAGTCAAAGTCATATATCAAAGTTATATTGTAAAGTCAAGATAGCAAATTGTGGAGAACTCTTACACATAACCAATGCGTAAAAGGAAAGCAGAAACAATGACACACACACACACACACACACACACACACACACAGCTGCTTTAGAATATGCATAGATTGTAGCAGGACATTCAGGAATTAGTAGCAATCAGTGCCTTTAGGGAAAGAAACAGGAATAGAAGGAAGGGATTGTAGAGAGACTTACTTTTCAATATGTTCCTTTTTGTGTTTGAATTGAAACATTTAATTTTCAAATGTCCTACTCATGACTCAACAGTAAATAATTTACAACTAAGTAAGCTTTCCTTTTGCTTTAAAACAAAATACTTCTCTCTGCATTCGAGGTGGACTGTTATACCTCATGCCCAGCTGCTGTTATGTTGGGTTGTTCTGGACATAGGGAAGGAATTGTTGCAGCTTATGTCTGGTTTTCTTTTCCAGGACTTTGTTGGCATTAGGATGTCATGTGGGTATATCAGATGAACACACCGAAGAAAAGGTGAAAAAAATGAAGCTGCCGAAGAAGTAAGTTGAATGTCTAAGCAATATTAAATAGTCTGTGCCTTACTTTATTTAGTGTTACTGCTCCCAAAAAACTCTTGATGGCATCCTAGATGCCTTGCTTACACGTAAGCTATAAAATTCAGATTCGAAACTTAAGCTTGCTGTATTACACTAGAGGCTGCAGCAAGGCCGTGGTGGGGTGAGAGTCCATCACAGTGCCCAGAGGGGAAACAAGCTCACAAAATATTTGGTAGTGTGTTACGAGTGTGTTTTTTTTCTTTTGTGTATGTGTGTGTGAACACGCATGCCCACATCCTAACTGATTGGATATGGTTTCCCACTTTCCACCAGAAGATGTATAATTTTATATATTTTTACAAAGAAAATGTATTTTAGGAGTAGTTATGCAGTCAGTGTTATCATTTCCACTTTAAGATGAGATAACTGAGGCACTAGATGCTCTCGGAGTTATTTTGCCTCCTATGCTACAATCTCTGTGACCTTGTTTAACTTCTTAAAACTTCAGCTTTCTCATCTGCTAACAGGTATGAATACGGGAAGTTGTAGGGATTAAATGAGTATAAGTGCTTAATAAATGATAACGGTTACATATTATTACTTTTTCTTTATTTAGTTTAGTTTAAGTGTTCAAGCCACTCTTCCGAGGCCTGCATGGTGTAAATAGCAGTCCTGGACATGTGCTAAGTAATATCATGGAGGTAAAAACAAAGTAGCCACTCCGTAATTTCTATCCGTCACCCCAGATAAACGTAAAATTAAAGTAGAAACCATGTGCTTGCTATGCGAGCGCAAATTCTAGCAGGTCCTTTAGGCCACCGAACCTTTTTACTCAGGCCTTCCATTAAAAAATATGTATAACAGCATATCCTACAAGGTTATATATATAAAGTATAGGGCTAAAACCCTATATGCATATATGCTAAAAACCATATATGCATAAAACATATGTACATATTTTTAGGGATATATGCTTACTTGATAAGACTATTTTTCTAAAGCAGTGGCATCATAATTCTGGATAGTAACTACCTTTGTTGGAGTATAGGCAGGGGTGTTGAAAGGGGAGGCGCACACAGATAAATACAAGGTGTCGGTAATGTTCTAATTTTACCATGGTGGTGGGTTAATGGAGTTCATTTCATTAGAATGCTTTAAAGTATATTCTCTTGTGTGTATCCAAAAATAGTTACTTTTAAAAATAAAAATATGACAGGTATACATCCAAATATATCATTACTCTCAATAAATGGAAATCAGTGAAATTCTCCAGGTAAGATATAGTGATTGTCAGATTAGATTCAGAAAGATAACTCACGTTGTATACACCTCACAAAAATAACACCCAGCTAAAGGAGACACATCAAGAAATTCAGAACGTGGAAAGTTGAAAAAACATGAGAACATGATGCCAAGTAATATTGTTCAGAAGGAAACTGCAGTTTCCTTTTTGTCAGTTGCCTCATATAAGACAAAATAGCTCTGAAAGCAAAATTAAGGAAAGAAGGATATGTATAAGGATCCAAAAAATAAGCATTATGCTAATACTCCTCACGTATGCACCAAGTCAAATGGTTTCGAAAAATCAAGAAAGCAAAATATTAATAGATTTTCCAAAATAAATAGACAAATGTAAAATCATAGTGATAATTCCTAACACAACTCCCAGAAACTAATATGTGTAACAGATAAATATTAATGAAGAATAATAACAATTTAACCCCCTATAAATTAAAAGCTTGACATATATAGAACACTGAACACATGGAACATTTATAAAACTCAACATCCTTTACAACATGAGGACATTGATATTGTAAATATCATATTTATTGAATCACAGGAGGTAACAATCAAAAAATCATGTAAAGTCATGACATATTTAAAACTTTTAAAACATAGTTCTAAATAGCTTATAGATCAAACATATCATCGTGAAAATTTAAAATACAAGAATGGCAAAGGCAAAGACTTCATATCAAAACATAAGAGTTGCATATTTAAAACAATACTTGGAGAAAGCATGTTTTAGAAACCTAATAAGCAGGAAGAAAAATCTCTGAAAAGATTGATAAAAGAAAAAAGAAATATTTCTTTGAGCAATTACAGGGATATTTTCAAGAGGGACCGCAAACTGTAACAAATTTATATAATTAACAAATTAGTTTCTAAGTTAAATTGTATTGACAGTTGTATATAATATTATCAAAACTGACCCATGAAGAAAGAAAATGTTAATAGAGCTACAGCTATTAAAGGAATTGAATTAATAGTTTAAAATACACACATACATCCCAAACCACTTTTCTATTGATTTCCAGCAAATATTTAAGAATGGGTAATCTCAAATGAAAAAGAAGCAGCACTTTACAACTTATTATCTGAGAATAAAATAAATAATAAAATAAAGCCCAGATGAGGGTAGTGTGAGGAAGGGAAATTGTAATCCAGCTTCACTTATGGGCATAGATACAAAAAAATGCTAAGTAAAATATTAGCAAACTTAACAGTATATTATGGCCCAGCTAAATTTATTCCAGTAATAAAAAGATGGATTAATGTTAAAAATATATTTATTCACACTAGAGTGAGGGAGAAAATTCATATGATCCTACCAATATATTTAGTAATAAATATTTCATAAAATGTTTTACTTATAAGCATATGAACTCTTAGCAAGCAATGATCTGAGAGAACCTTCTTAACCTGACAAAAGGCCAATAGCAACCAATGATCTATAAAACCCCAAAGTTCTTCCCTTAGGATTCAGGAATAAGACATATAAACTACTATTATAAAGACATAAAGACATATAAACTACTATATAAACTACTATTACCTGATGTATTCAATATAGCCAATGCAATGAGACAAGAAAAAAATTATGAGTTTTGGAAAGGAAGAAAACATACTGTTGTCAATAGCAGGTAATGTTATTGCATTGAAAACTCAGGAGGATCTACAGTATTATTTGTTGACAATAAGTACAGCAGTATTGCTAGATCAATACCTTTAAAATCTCATTTAGAAGTGCAAGAAAAAAAAAACAAAAGAAAGAAAAATAAAGAAATCCCTAAGGTAGATGAGAAATCTAACCAAAGAGGTGCGAGACCTCTGTAGACTAAATGTTAAAATTGGATTTAAAGTCTTTAAAGACTATCTAAATAAATAGAGATAGATCATGATCATGGATGGTACAACAAATATATCAGTTCTCCCCCAATTAATCTTAGAATCAATACTATTCCAGTCATTCCGCCAACAGAGGTTTTTAAGAAGCTTGCTAAGCTATTCTAAAATACATGTGGAATTTCAAAGGTTCAAGAATGTCTAGAAGTCTTTTACAAAAGAAGATAAACTTGCTCTGCTAGATATCAAGACTTATGATAAAACTGTGGTAATAAAGGAAGTGTTACAATGGTATTGGGATAGACAAATTGAGACAGAGTTCCCAAATATATACATGCATATATACAAATTTGACCTATGCCAAAGGTCTTGTTATAGATAAGTGGGGAAATGAAAACTGTTCCATCAGTGGTATTCGTATAATTGACTAGCAAAATAGAAAAAAGTTAGGTCTCTACCTTATGCTATGCACAAACATTTGCAGGTTAATTCAAGACCCAATTGCACAAAACAAAAATACTTTTTGAAGACAAGTGGAATATCTTCATGACCATGAGGTGGAGAAGGACTTTTTACATCAGAAAAAAACACAAAAGAACACTCACTTCATTTAAGTCTTTGCTTAGATATAAACTCCTCTGAGAGGTCTTCCTTAAGCATTCTATCTATAATGCTCTGATCATTAACCTGCTTTATTTTTTCACTTGCACTTCTACAGCTGACGTTATTTATTCGTTTAGCTTTTGGGGCGCCTAAACTGAAATATGCACTCAATAAGAGGCCGGGGCTTTGTTTACTGCAAGGCCCCCAGTTTCTAAAATACCTAGTATAGGAGTGATGTCTGTAACATGACAGCATAAGATGTTCAATTAGATACCCGTACATGAATAAGAGTCCCTTTGTGGGGTTTCTGCAATTTGCAGCTGTAGCTCTCAGGGACCCAGGAGGAATCTTGCGCACCAGTGCATCTGGTAGGAGATAGAGAAACCTCCCTATAAGCTGCAGAACTAATGAAGCCAGTGAGGCTGCCTGGGCCCCTTTCCTGGCTGTGGGACTAGAATCCGGTGAGTGTGAATCAGGCAGGTACGCGCCCATGACAGACAACTTGCAGAAGTCCAGCCCTCCCAAAGAGAGATGCCAACACACCATTGGAGAAAAAAAGAACAAAGAAAACAAACAAACGAAAAAAGAAACAGGAGTTTGGCCACAGCGGAAGCAGTAGGAGAAACTTTTCCCAGCACCACCCCACCTCCAAGAAGGTGGTTGTCAGGCTGATTTATGTGGCAGAGGTATCGCTTCCTTGGAGAAAGAGGAGCATGAGAGCGCCCTACTGCCTTCGCTGGGCGGGACTTGGCTGGAGAAACCCATTTCTCTCCACTGGCACCTGGAGTACTAAGGTGGGAGCTTGCAGCTAGGGGCTGGGAGGACTTTGAAATAGAAGTAGATAAGAATTTCAAATGGCCTTAAAGGGACTGCACTCAGCAGAAAGTCTACCCACATGCCTTTGGGAGTGCCACTCCCAGGATCTCCCTACCAGGACTGTGGGCACCCCTAACTCACCAAGTGCCAAACCCACACCTCCCTCCCACTCTGCTGCCAGCTCCCTGTGCACACTTCTGGTCAAGGAGAGTGAGCTCCAGTAGACAGACCATGTGGATGGGCAAGGGAGAAACCACAAGCTTGAGCTACAGCGCCGCCTCCTGGAAAACAAAAGAGAGGCTTCTGATAGCCAGCCTGGTGAGTTATAAGAACCAGAAAAGACATGAAAGCTCAGTTAAGGTGCTTTCTGCTACTTCAAATGCAAAAAGCAGAAACACATGACTACAACCAATATGGAAAAGTCAAGGGAATATGGCATCACAAAAAGACGATGGTAATTCTCCAGCAGTTGAGCTCAGTGGCGTGGAATATTGCGATCTAACTGATAAAGAATTCAAAATAGTATTGAGAAATTCAGCGAGCCACAGGAAAACTCAGAAAGGCAATTTAGTGAAATCATAAATAAAATTAATGAATGGAAGGAGTACTCTAACAAAGAGAATGAAATTATAAAAAGAGCCAAACAGAACTACTGGAACTAAAGTATTCAACGAATGAGATGAGGAGTGTAACACAGAACATGTGTAGCAGAGCAGACCATGTAGAAGAAAGAGTGAATGACTTGGAGGATAGGAATCTAGAAATAATACAATTAGAAGAGGACGTGAAACTAAGATTTAAAAGAGTGATGAAAGCCTATAAGAGCTATCAGATTCTATCAGAAAAACAAATATCTGAATAATTGGGCTCCAGAAGGAGAGGAGAGGGAGAAGGGGGCAGGGACTTTGTTTAAAGAAATAATAGTTGAGAACTTCCCAGGCCTGGGGACAGACTTAGACGTACAACTCCATAAAGCTAAAAGAACACCCTATTATCTCAATGTAAAAGGACTTCCTCCAAGACACATTGTAATGAAACTGTCAAAAATCAGTGATAGGGCTTCTCTGGTGGCACAGTGGTTGGGAACCCGCCTGCCAATGCAGGGGACACGGGTTCGAGCCCTGGTCCAGGAAGATCCCACATGCCGTGGAGCAACTAAGCCTGGGCGCCACAACTCCTGAGCCTTCGAGCCACAACTACTGGGCCTGCGTGCCTAGAGCCCGTGCTCTGCAACAGGAGAGGCCACCGCAGTGAGAAGCCCACACACTGCAACGAAGAGCAGCCCCCGCTCGACGCAACTAAAGAAAGCCCGTGTGCAACAACGAAGACCCAGTGCAGCCCTAAATAAATAAATACATAAATAAATTAATTTTAAAAAATCAGTGATAAAGAAATTATCTTAAAGCACATCAGGGGAAAAAAGAAAGTAAGGCACAGAGGAACCCCTTTAGGCTGTCAGCTGATTTCTCAGCAGAAACTCTACAGGCCAGGAGAGGGTAGAATGACATATTCAAAGTGTTGAAAGATTAAAATTGCCAGCCAAGAATAGTGTACGCAACAAAGTTACCTTTCAGATAAGAAGGAGAAATAAAGGCTTTCCCAGACAAAAGCTGAGGGGGTTCACCACCAGTAGACCTGCCTTGCAAGAAATGCTGAAAGGAGTTCTTCCAGCTGGAATGAAAAGATGCTTCTCAGCAACAGGACAACATACGAAAGTATACAATACACTGGAGATGGAGAAACACAGGCAGTTTGACCCAGAGAGTTGTAACTCCATGTTAGGGGGGTGTGTTACCCACTCAACTATGGTATAAAAGTTAAAGGCAAAGAGTAGTAAAAAGAATTATAGCTACTATAAATCATTAATGAATATACAACATGAAAAGAGGTAAGTTGTAACATCAGTAATATCAGTTGTAATATCAGTAATACAAGTAATATAAGATGGAGCCTTCACAGGCTTTCACAGATGAGTTGCGACAGCTGAGAAGCCTAAAATGGATTGTTTTATCTCTACGATTTTTAATGTAATTTACAAAGTTACCACGAGACAAAAGTCTATATAGAATGGATTCACAAAGACAAAGAAAGGGAAAACAACACACCAACATGGAAAATAATCAATTTACGGAAGTAGACGTAGAAGGAGAAAGAAACAATGGAAATACAAAGCAACCAGAGAGCCGTTAATAAGATGGCATTAGTGTGCCCTTACATATCAATAATTACTCTAAATGTGAATGGATTGAATTCGCCATTCAAAAGGTATGGAGTGGTTAGGTGAATTAAAACACAAGACCCAACTGTATGCTGCCTACAAGAGACCCATTTCAGATTTAAGGATACGTGTAGACTCCAACTGTAATTAGAATGATGTGCTACATTCCCTATTTGAAAATAGGCAATCTGAGTTAGGTGTTTTTTGTTTTTTTTTTTCCTGATAATACAGATCATTTCACTTAAAATCCTTAAAGACTTTTAAAAAATATGTGATTGATTGTAGCTCAGTTCTCCCTTTCGCCCTCTTCCTCCTCTAAACAAACCAGCAGGCAGCTGAATGGTACAGCACATAACTGTCTGTTCTTAAATTCATAAACCTTCCCACACTTGTAAAATTAAGCTCTTGACCCACTGCAGAGTTTGATGAGCAGAGGCCAGTTGCTACGGGAATAAAGAAGCATGCAACTGAAAAAGAATCCAGTCCCAGAGCTTGTGGTTCCTAGTATCTCATATCCCTGAGTAGCTGAGATTTTTTTTTAAATGTAAAGGTTTAAATGAAAGTAAAATTCTTGTCTGAATACCAATGCCTTTTATTCAGACTTTCTGTTAGCACTTCTCTGCTGTTGAACCAAAACATAGGTCAGGAACTGGTTGCTTGTGTGTATCGCTGGGAAGTAAGAGGTAGTGTTGAATTGTGGAAGAGCATGTTCGAATCCTTTGAGAGGTATTTAAGCCTAGTGCTAAATTCCCTCGCTCCTGCACCACTTCCTTCCCCCTCATGCTGTGTAGCCACTGTAGTGATGGGAAGTGGTATCTTTCAAGCATATTGGGGCAGATAGAAGGTTAAGAATGATATTCTCAATGCTTATATGTATATGTGAATTTAAAATGGCTTTCGGAAATGAATGCTTAGAGTGATACCAAATGTGCGACCCATATTTATACTGTGCATATAGACACAAACACATGCACAAAATTCAGTGTATGTAAATATTTACCTAAATGAAAAATAGTGTTACAAATGCAGCTAGATTTTTTCCTGTGAGGATGAACACTGTGATTGTGAAGAAAAAAAATATTTATATACGCTTTTTATGTGTAGCGAGTAAATTCCACAGACCACAAATTTTAAAATGTGCTCATATGTAATGTTCTTCATTTGCTCTCGTCGGACTTAATTTCATATTTAAACCCAATGGGCCTTGCAGCCAGAATACGGCTTGATAGTGGAAACCTAATCTCTGTCTGTTCAGTACAAACTCCATTAAAATCACTGTTTTCTGTGTTTATTCTCACCTTTAAGTTTTGATTCAAAGGTCATCTTCTCCAAGCTGTCTTTCTCTACCTCTTTAAAATTGCACCCTATTTTAAATTGTACTTCCTCTCATGCTTCCTTTTCTACTTAATTTTTCCTCACGGCACTTATATCCTCTGACATACTATTATTTTATGTTTATTTTGTTTATTGCCTGATTCCTCATCTAAACGTAATTTCTATAAAGATACAGATTGTTTGTCCATGTTATTCAGTGCTATTAGTTCCTAGAACAGGGCCTGAAATATTCAACTACAGAATGAATATTTGTTAAGTCTGAATTCAAGGTGTACCCCCCCATCTTACTCCCAGGGCTATACGTCTGTTTTGGACACTCACCTGATGGGGAGGGGACGTTGGATCGTTGGGCATTCTGTTTTGAGTTTGCTGTCAGGGGCTGAATTATATCAAAGAAAACTAGAGCCAGACAGAAGTTAAAGCCATAAACGCAAATTTTATTCCAGAACTGTTGCAATAGTGGAAGAGAGACCTCAGTATTCACATACAGCAAGAACAAGCGGGGATTTGTAGCTCAGGACCAGAGTGGGGGACAGTGGATGGAAAATTACTAAGAGGAAGCATTAAGGAAAAGGGGGATTCTGGTAAAACCAACTTGATAGGGTTCTTGCTGAAGGCAGACCAGAGTGATAGGATATCAAAGGCGGGGGATGAAGAGTGGGGTCAGAGGTCACAGGTGGGGGATTTCCATTAACTTGACCTAGCAGGATTCTTGCTGAAACTGGACGAAGCAGAACAAGGACAGAGCCCAAGGTCAGAGGCCAGAAAGAGGGCTCAGAGGAGCCTGACTCAAGTTTGGCCAAATGAAGTCTTTGTTAGTTGTCTTCATTCGTCTCTGCTGGCATCTTGCGGATCTCGGGTGGCCTCAGCCTGCAGCAGCTCGAAGCAGGATTTCGATTCCTGGCCAGAGACTGAAGTTGGGCTGTGGCAGTGAGCGCTGAATCCTAACCACTAGACCAGCGGTCAGTGACAAGGCCCCTGGCCCATCAGCTTTGTAGAAATGAATTCCCTCAAAGAGATGGAAAGTAGTGAAACAGGTAAAATGTTTATTAGGAGGAAAAAGGGTACGTGTGAATAGACTCCCACGGGCAGACGCAGAGAAAGAGTCGTGCCCCCGTGGTAGTTTGAATCACTTATATGGGACATTTCTTCCGGGTTTGCTGTGGCCAATCATCTTGCTTTGCCTGGTTCTGAGTCTGTATTTGGTTCAACTCAGGGTCCTGCCCTGTGTGTGCGCGTGCGTCTCTTAGCCAACATGGATTCTAGCGAAGAGGCCTATGGGTATGTTGACATCACCTACCATGGGGTGGCGCGCCCTCCCTTTTTGACCTCCGAGGAGCCTTTCCGTGCATGTGTAGTTGAGAAGGCCTCCTTGGCTTCGAGAATGAGGAAAGTGTGGTCTCTCTACGTTTTTATCTGGGCAGGGCTCAGCTCCCCTGACTATCCTCCTTCTCTTGTCTTCATCTTGGAGTACCTGTCCACAGGGGACAGATTCCAGCTGCTCGGCCTGGGGCCCATCTGTCTCCTGCCTCATTATGGGATGCGTGTTTTCCTGCCTGATCTTTGGACCACACGCTGGGACCCTCCGCATCTCTTTTTGAGTCCTCCAGGTCCTTGCTCTGCTTTTAGCTTCACTCATGCCTCTTTAAGAGGAGGCTGGAAACCTGGGAATGCTCTCTCTGGCAACTTGGGGACTGCAGTGTCTTGGTGGAGGGAGGAGGGAAGGTTGCCTGACAGCCTACTCTTGGTTTGTTGCCAAATCTGTTTTCCTGAAACTGTGCTGCACAAGGGTTGAGGTGTGGGAGATTCTGGAACTTGGCCATTCTCCTGGGTCCAATCTGGTAAGCAAGACAGAAGTTCCCCTCAGCTCTGGATCTGTCTGGTCTCCATCTGGGCAGGGGGATGGAGAGCCCTGGCTTCCCTCCAGCTCTCCTCTCCTCCAGGCTCTGGAACATTCAGCCTGTCTGGGGCTGGACAGACTGGACTCTTTATCTGGTCTCCTTTTATGTTCCGACACATCAGGGCCTTGCGCTTTTGGTATCCATAAGTAGAGCTTTTAATATCAGAAGGCCTTTCTCTAAAGACTGTTGTCTCTGCAGTGAATTTTCAAAGCCTATTTTAAAAATCCAAAAGCCAAGAATGGCTTTTTTTTTTGTCTCTCTTGAAAGGATCCTCTCTTGGTTTTGTTTCAAACAGGCTGTGAGGTACAGGAAGGCCTTGGGTTAAACAAGGAATTAGTGGTGGGGGACACACAGGGCATATCATCATATTACACATTTATTTAAAAACAAAACCAAGAAATGTAGTAGAAGAAATAGATCCCTGCCCTTTTCCCTTCTAATTTCCACACTGAAATTATTCTCCTGTATTTGTTTTCTGGAGAAGGGTTTTTGAATATTCCCTATCTCCTTTCTGTGAGAATGTCAGCGCAGTATTCATTTTTGATAGATGTGCTTCCAGCAGAACTTTTTCTTAATGTCTCTGGTGTGCAGTCATCTGAGATTTTCCCCATTTGTTCCAAGGTACTTGAAGTGCTGATTTGGTTTTGAAATTTACAGCTAACATCCACTGAACTTGGACATAATCTTTTCATGTTTACCGTGCATCTTTCACAACGTAATGACTTCCAAGCTTCATTTAACCTGATTCATACTCAACAAGTAAGCTCGAGAGGTGAGAGAGGCTGGAAAAAAAGAAAAGGCTCGTTCCTTAGTGTTTAGAATTCCTGCTTAGAAAAAAATGTGGGTCAGGTGGGAATGAAGCACAAAACTGAATTGCTGCTTCACATGGCAGTTCCTCAGTAGGGCCAAGGATTATCAACTTTTTGTTTACAGCTTTGGTAATTGGATGCAAACGAAACTGGCAGTTTGCCAGGAGGGCTTTCTTTTTTTTCAGGCAAAGACGTATTTAAAAAGAAATTTTACTGTAAGAAAACTGACGCCCAGAGAGTTTATGTCATTTGTTAATCTCACTTTTAAAATATTATTGCATTATTGGGCTTCCCTGGTGGCGCAGTGGTTGAGAGTCTGCCTGCCGACGCAGGGGACACGGGTTCGTGCCCCGGTCCGGGAGGATCCCACATGACGCGGAGCGGCTGGGCCCGTGAGCTATGGCCGCTGAGCCTGCACGTCCCGAGCCTGTGCTCCGCAACGGGAGAGGCCACAACAGTGAGAGGCCTGCGTACCGCAAAAAAAAAAAAAAAAAATTATTGCATTATATACCACATCAAAATAAAACTAAGAGCTAATAACTACAAAAGAACGTTGATGTTTTGGAAATGAACGTATTGAATGTGTTTGTTTAATACCATATATATTCCTCATAACCTAAATTTACAAAATGATTGTTAGCACTGCAACTTTGCATATTAAAGTAAGGGAAGTAAAAAACTACACCTACTAGGGAAATAGATGGCAGAAGAAAGAGATCTGTTAGCTGATTGTGGCAGAATTTTCCCAGAAAGCTTGAGAAGGTCGACTGTAATACATAGGTGTCTTTAATATGAGCTATATATATTTTGTATTAATGTAATTACTAATGACATACCTTTTCTCTATTATTTGGCCTACAGAATTCTACTTCCCAAGAATTGTTGTAGCAGTCTTTCCTTTATGACTTTTAAATCTCTGGAAATCAATCTGAAGCTTTACTTGGAACCATTTAGCTTCCAAGATTCACATCAGTCACATTTTATTCAAAAGCTTTGTTCTTTGTTCGTTTTCAATCACAAAAAGAAAATAATTTATATTAGTAGTTAGTTGATCTTTATGTACCTAATTAACTTGTATTAATGAGACGAAATGGACATTATTTGCTGAAGTACATTTATGCGCTTTTTAAAAATCTCATTTTGGTATAATGATTTGATACTTTGTCATGTCTCACATAAAGAAAAATGGTCTTGTAAATCCTCATTGATGCCACTGGTTAAAGCATTCATGATGTCATCATTTTTATCAACCTACTGAGGTTGAAGTCTATTAATTTCAAAGATATTTGTGTTTTTACTATAGAATATGAAGTGAAACTGTGGAAATAAGGTTCAGGTGAAATGGGAATTAGTAACTTTAATTTGGATGGGACTATTGACCATTTAAAAGAACCACTTTAAATTCTTTCTTGCACAGGACTATGAAGAAAAGCAAGTAAACTGAATCGTAGTCTACATCTGAAAATGAGTGTGAACTAATTATTGTGTTATTTCAAATCAACAGATGCAAATGTGTCTCCGTAGGTTTTCCTTGTGATCACAAATTGAAGCAACATTAGTAGATATTCTGTATAGGAAGAGGAAAATTTAGAAAATAAAGAGAAATGCTTATGCCAATATTATCATATACATATATATATATACTATAGACATATAGTAGAATGTGTAGTTCTACTATAGATTAGTAAAACTTATCTATAATTTTTTATAGAAAATAACCCTCAAAAATTCCTCCCCATGCCATGTAAGACATGGCTGGCAAGTCTACCATTAGAATGGGTTGCAGGGGAAGGATCTTTCCTCTTTTAGAGGGCATATATCCCTCACTGAGGTAGCATAGGCTCTAGTCAACTATTCATAGATTAGCTTCCGAACTTGACCGTATGTGTATCCTCTGCGACAGGTAGGAGGAATTAGGACCACTGGAAAATGAGAGAAAAAAGAGAATTGTGTACTGTTATGCTACCGTGTGCTGGGTTATTGTGGGGAAGGTCAAGAGGAAGGTGAGAAATACAGGTGGGAAGATGGGAGAGTACAAAAGACCAAGTTGTTGGGTTTTTTTCCCCAATTGAAATGTAGTTGATTTACGATGTCCTGCCAATCTCTGCTGTACAGCAAAGTGACTCAGGATATTGCGTGTAGTTCTCTGTGCTATACAGTAGGACCTTGTTTATCTATTCTGTATATAATCGTTTACATCTATTAACCAAAAACTCCCAACCCTCCCTCTCCCTACCCCCCTCCCCCTTGGCAACCACAGTCTGTTCTCTGTGTCCACGATTCTGTTTCTGTTTTCGTAAGTAGGTTCATTTGTGCCATATTTTAGATTCCACATATAAGTGATATCATATGGTATTTGTCTTTCTCTTTCTGACTTACTTCACTTAGTATGATAATCTCTAGTTGCATCCATGTTGCTGCAGATGGCATTATTTCATTTTTTTATGGCTGAGTAGTGTTCCATTGTATATATGTACCACATCTTCTTTATCCATTCATCTGTCGATGGACACTTAGGTTGTCTCCATGTTTTGGCTATTGTGAACAGTGCTGCTATGAACAAAGGGTTGCATGTATCTTTTTGCATTACAGTTTTGTCCAGGTATATGCCTGGAGTGGGATTGCTGGATCATATGGTAATTCTGTTTTTAGTTTTCTGAGGAACCTCCATACTGTTTTCCATAGTGAGTGTACCAATTTATATTCCCACCAACAGTATATAGGAGGGTTCCCTTTTCTCCACATTCTCTCCAACATTTGTTATTTGTAGACTTTTTAATGATGGCCATTCTGACCGGTATGAGGTGTAGTTTTGATTTGCATTTCTCTAATACTTAATGATGTTGAGCATCTTTTCATTTGCTTACTGGCCAGGTGTATGCAAAAGACCAAATTCTTTATCATTACCCCCAACCCTGCTTCTAGCAAATAATGTTAAACTTGGAAATTAGACGATGATGGCTTGATTACCTCTTGGTGCATTTGAAATGCATTGAGAGCTCTTTCTTGAAGAAATTATTTTCTGAGTGAGAACTTGTATATAGGCTGTGCTTACAGTTGACAGATTTGTCCATTTAAACATCAGAATCCTATAAAATACAGTGATTTGTGTGAGTGATTACAGAAATCCCATGTGGCTTCTTTATAGAAAAACAAAGAAAAAATATTGTTAATTACCCAAACACACAGAGTTCTGATTTAAAACAGAACAAAATTTCATGTCAATAAATTTAGCTCGTGGATGTAAATGAAGTGACATAAGGTGGTAATTAGCCAAAATTTTTGCACTTGCCGGGCCAATCTGATCTATTTAAATCAAACAAAATGTTCTCTAAAACTTTTGCCTGTAGATAAATCATTTATAAAATAGAAGATGCCTTATAATGAAGTAGGAGTATTTAAGGTGAAGTCAACTTTACTCAACCTTAAATTATTTATTGCTGTCATACATGGATTCCTTTAACAAATTTTTATTGAATATCTACCACGTATCAGGCACTATTCTAGGAGCAAAGCAGTTCAGCTCCCTGCTGTTAAGGAGCTTACCTTGTAATCAGGCTAGCCATAGCCCAGAATAATTAGAAGAAGAAAGATTATGTATAGTTTCTTAAAGACCATTTTCTCATGCTCTGATAATTTCTTAAACTTAGCTTATCTGGTGAATTTTCTTTACTTTGTTTGCACCAAAGGAGAATCTTTGAGATGAAGATGGATATCTCTTTATATTCATTCTGTAAATAAAGTTAATTCTTTCAAAAACTGTAGACTGAAAGGCTGCTCTCTGCCAGGTGCTCTTTTAAGTATAATGACAATTAGAAAAATGGATCAGAAGCAGATCCTGACCTCAAAGCATAGTTGATTGTAGGGGACACAACAATGACAGAGAATGAAAGAGAAGCAACTGTACAACAGACTTTGTGCCAGTCTCTCTAGTTAAATAGATGAGACAGCTCTGTGTGTGTGTGTGTGTTTGTAGCAGAGCAGTCCTAGTGCCCTAATATGTCTGTTGAAAACCTTTTATTTTCAATTTTATATTTCTCCCAAAAGGTTAAAACTTACACTTATTTTAATACTTTTCCTCTCCGGCTCAGAGTGTGGAAATAGTCTCTGGTATGAGTTCCCTAAAATCCAGGCCTTAATCATATTTTACATGATTATATGCCTGGTATTTCCTAGTGTCTGTCTTATCATGAGGCTTCCTAAATTATGTAACTAGGAATAGCAGTAGGGAAATAATGTATAAATGCATTAAACTTCCCCTGTAGAATAATGAATAGCTAGTATCTGAAAGCATGTGCAGATTGATGAAATAAATATTACTTTAATATGACATGTAAATGTTGAAGAAAAATGAGGACTTAACAGGAAGAGAAATTTATCAGATGTTTTAATTACCGATACTTTGATTTATCCTGTAAAAAAAGCATCAGCTGTTTGGAACACAAACAAAGATAAGTCCTTCTCAACTTTGAGAGACAGGTGTTGCCTCGTTTCTGTTTTATTGGTGTGAAAATGAAAACATAAAGTTCATGTGGCCTTTGCACCAGATGAGTTTTTAGCTTAAGTGAAAGGGGCTCAGGCTTGCTGGACACATTACCACTGGTCACCACTGTGGTTTATGGAACAATAAGAATTAGGAACAATTGGACTTAACAGGCTGTTATAGGGATTTTTCAACCTTGCCTTTTCTGAACAGGCCCATTATATATTTCTTTGGCTTTGCTTTGTAGTTACCAGCTGACAAGTGGATACAAGCCTGCCCCGATGGACCTGAGCTTTATCAAGCTCACCCCATCTCAGGAAGCGATGGTGGACAAGTTGGCGGAAAATGCTCATAACGTGTGGGCCCGGGATCGAATCCGGCAGGGCTGGACCTATGGCATCCAACAGGTACGTGGGAATTTAGCTCTACAGCACGTACTCTGAGATTGACTCAAGTAGGAATTAGTATAATTTGTAACAGGAGAGATTAAGTAATGACCATTGTAAAACTCCCATCATATAGATATCTTTAATGTACATATGTACAGAAACGCCTGATTCAAGAAGTCAGGCCACCCCAAGTCTTGTTGTTATCATGAGGGGCACAGTGAATATTACCAGACCAGTGATTTATAACGTGGTTTTGTGGTGTTTCTCTCTCTGAGATTGTATTTTAGGAGAAGCTTTTGAAATACGAGAAGTTCGAGATAAACTAATAATAGAAGAGGTCCACAGTTCCTTATTTGTTTGTGTATTTATTTATTTATTTTTGGCTGCGTTGGGTCTTCGTTGCTGCGTGCGGGCTTTCTCTAGTTGCAGCGAGCAGGGTCTACTCTTTGTTGCGGTGCACGGGCTTCTCATTGCAGTGGCTTCTCTTGTTGCGGAGCATGGGCTCTAGGCCCATGGGCTTCAGTAGTTGTTACACGCGGGCTCAGTAGTTGTGGCGCGCAGGCTCGGTAGTTGCGGCGCACGGGCTTAGTTGCTCCGCAGCATGTGGGATCTTCCCGGACCAGGGCTCGAACCCATGTCCCCTGCATTGGCAGGCGGATTCTTAACCACTGCGCCACTAGGGAAGTCCCACAATTCCTTATTTAACACCCTTGGGACCAGATGAATTTCAGAATCCAGCTATTTCTTGGTTTTCAGAATGGTGATACATTGATCATGTTACACAGTGCCCTCAGCAGGGCAGCAGACTATATATAAATTATTCTTTGTTCAGCAATGTAGGCTGATGATACCAAGAGGGGTAAGTAAAGATTATCCACCGCCTTGCATCAATTCAGATCATTTTTGTCACCAACAGAGTTTTTGTTAAACTTAGTATAAAACCGACTTTTCCGAGTTTTCTGGATTTCAGAATCATGGATTTCTATTAATGGTTGCACTCACAGGAAGAACTAGCAGTCATTGGGTCTGTATTGAGATGGCAAAGCAGGGCAAATATAACCTTGCCTCTTAGTGACTGTGTGACCTTGGGAAAGCTACTTAAATTAATGTTCTCTGTGCCACTGTTTTCCTCCTCACTGAATTTTTAAACTTCATTATATAACTTACGTATAAGAAAGGCTACAGCAGTGCATTTCACCTAACAAATCGTATAGAATAGTTTGCAGTTATTGTAAGATGCCAGAGTCACTATGCCTCGAGTTTTACATCTATTTTCTTCTTTAACTCTTGCGACGGTTCCATGAAGGATGAACGGTTTTTATGGCCAATTCACATATGATGTACAGGGAGCTTGAGAACAATTTGTCCAGCACTCCCAGATGGCAGAAACAGGTTGGAATCAAGCCTTTTGACTCCAGAGCCCAAATTCTTCTCTTGCTTATCACAGTGATCCTTGCCAGCTCATGGTGGGCAGTGCCTTTACTTAGACATTTTTAGGAATAAACTGGATTATTACTTATAAGCTTAGGCCATGGTTCAGGATAAAGGCTACCTGTTGGTTTGAAAAGTATGTTTCCAAAATTCTTCTTAACCGGTGACTTTTGTCATTTGCAAGGCTAAAGAAAACTCAGATAGCCTTGATTTACTTCATAAAATAAGCTGTTTTTATATTGAATTAAACTGGTTGTAACTGATGAGATTGTCAGTACTCAGTCCACTTGAGCATAGTGTGTGTGTGTGTGTGTGCATGTGTGTGTGCGTGTGTGTGTGTATGAACCTGAACCATATACCACAGGGGGATAAGGGGTCACATTTGCTCTCTGCCAAAGGAGCGCTTACTTGCCTTGCAGCCCGCACGACTCTGTGGGACAAACCAGAACCCCCGCTGTCTGCCTCTTCCTCGTGCATGAGGGTCCTCCTCATAAAAACGCAGGGTTCTGTCTGGTCTGGCCAAAGCTGTCCTTGGAACCGTTTCTCCGTCCCCTCCCCCAGTTCCCACTCCATCCCTCCACCCCATTCCCCACTGACAGAGCACACATTTGCTGGGTTGTCTGAAGGAGTGGTGTCTTTAATTTTTCATCACCCTCTCCTTAACATAGTCTGGTTCACAACTAGGTCGTAAACTCCTTGCGAGCAGGCATTTGCTTGAGGTCCCTCTTCTCTGCCTCTCCAGCACACCTGATTTCAAGCACTTGTGTACGTGGAAAGCCCAGGGCAGCTCCTTTTCACAATCACATTCCCAGGACACCGTTTCCAGAGAGTGTGGTTCATCGGAGGCCTCTTAATTTCTCTACACGAAAAGTTGCGGGGCAGCAGCCAGTGTTGAAAGGGAGGGGTGCTGGGTAATGTGTCTTGAAGCTGCACTGGCAGTGCAGGCACTCTGTTTACGCTGCTTGTGTGTTTGGGGGTGGCTTCGGTGTGGGGTTCCCCATCAAGCAACCCAGATGATTTGGACACCAGGTGTCAGTAGATGGTCGTGTAGTCAGGATGAGGTATTTACTACAGATTTGCTAGAGAGGGGGAAGAAGAAATTAGGAAACAGTTTTCTTTGCTCTTCCCCAGCGATAACAAACCCTGTCCACCACATACCATGTTTGTTTGTTTTTTTTTTTGGAGAAGGTTTGGGAATATCCACAGCCTCTTAGTTCTTCTTCATGCTAAGGTAAATTGAGAATCGAGTATGCCTCCTAAAATATGGAAAGTTGGAGAAAACCTGCAGCAGTGAGTGAGTGGAAAGAAGTAACTTCTTAAATGTTAGAGCCCTAAAGACTCGCAGCCCATGGGAGGCATCTCCACCTCCCATGAGATTAAGTTTTGTACTTACTCGCAAATTAGGTATCCTTTTCCAAGGTCGTAAGGTAGCCTGTCTTCTTGCTTGGTCAACACCATTTTAATCACGTTTGAAACTTGGGGCCTCTTTTGTAAAATACGAATTGTGAGGTTTGTAGTTATTTCAGTATTCCTGGCATTACCTGGTTTCCCCAGTTGATGGAATCAACTTAATGCATATTTTCCAAGCTATTTGAGGTCATGGGATGGCCGCCCATGCACTGAGTTTTCTCTGAAGAAGGCACAGCAGCCTGGTGTTGTCCTTTGGCTCAAAAATCAGATGTCCGGTAATAATTAGGCTCTTCTTGTAACAAAGGCCTGTCAGTCAACTTGGCAAGGAAATGGTAGGTTCTCTTAAGTTAGCCCATTGCCTTGTGACCAGGGCAGATGGAAGATGATTACTGAGATCCTTCAAGTTGGCTTTTGTTACTGCTGTTATTTTTACGTTTTCTTCTCATGGAGAGGGCCTATTTAAATTGATGCAGTTACTCACTTGATTAAATCTTTCATACTGATAGTATTTCAGTAACTCCTGCAGCCTGGGAAGACAAAGGGAAGGTAGAAGGCACAGTATCTACCTTCATATGCTTTATATTTTGATGTATTTGGTGGCTGTCTCATTGCCAAATGCTGTTGGTCACTCTTTGATGATCACGCACCTTTTTTGCCTTCCTGTAGGATGTAAAGAACAGAAGAAACCCTCGCCTGGTTCCCTATGCCCTTCTAGATGACCGAACTAAGAAGTCCAACAAGGACAGCCTCCGTGAGGCCGTGCGCACACTGCTGGGGTATGGCTACACCCTGGAGGCGCCCGATCAAGATCATGGTATTTTCATTTCGCTTTCTTCTCCTCTTGTTGCAAAATCACATAGTAAGCTCTTTAAAGCCAAATGCATGAATTAAAAGGGGGCGTGCAAGATAGACTCCTTCAGTCGAAGTATGTAATTTAGGCCAGGAGTTGAGAGCATTTTTTGTCCTGAAGGACATTTGGAGGATTAGCTCCTCTTTCAGCAGAGTGGCTCCGGACCGCACTGATTCCGCAGGGGGAAGAAGTGGGTTTACCTTCCCGAAGAGTCTGAGGGAGCAGTTAGCTCCGTGATTCTGATACTGCCCCTCACTCCCACCTACCCCACCAGCTCTGCTTCAGAAGAGCTAGTTTTAGTTGTTTATGGGAGTAAACCTATAGTGGGAGCTAGTGTTTTCTAAACCTTCATTGTTTAGACTCTTACATATAGGCCATAGTAATTAATTAGTGCAATATTTTGCTTTAAGGAAAACACTCTAGAATAGGCACTCAATAAATATGTGTTGAATAAATGGATTTTTAAAGGGTCTATGAAGAACGTATTTCCTTTGAATAATACCTTTTAAGAATATGGTTTAAGATGGTTAACTCCTTAATCCTTTGCTCCTGTACTTTGAGTTGGTGTTAATATCCATATTTTCAAGTTGCCAAAAATGACATGAGCTCTGCGTGTTTCATTGTAGTGCCTGTATTTTTTGATAGAAAGTTTTAAAAATCTATGTCAGATATTCTCTAATGACTAATATTTTCAGTGTAGTATCTGTGTATAGGAATTCAATCTTAAATAGTAATGATAGGTAATATTTATATAGTGCTTATCATGTGTAACAAGTGTTTAGAAGACCTTTGCAATTATTGTTTAATCCTCACAGTAACTCTATGAGGATGGTCTGTGTACTATGCTCATTTTACAGATAAGGAAACAAATTCAGATACTTCCGTGTCTTCCCATTTACTAAATGGTAGAGGCAGGATCCCAGCCCCAGATGCCAGTCCTTTGAGTTGAGTCAGTATGTAGATAGCATCTGGACAGTTCACTGTAGTTACTGAATCCTTATATTTGCTACAAATAAAATTAGATACCCATTTAATAACAATAATGTTCATAATCATAATGTAACTTCTTACAATGTAACGTATCTTGAAGTCCGCTTTACAGCAACAAATACTTGGTAGATCTTATTAGGAAGCAGATACTGCTAGATATGCAAGATACAGAAAATATCCCTGCCTTAAAGGGTGTGCAGTCCACACGGCCCCTGGGATGGATAAACAATAAAACCCTGCCAAGTCAAGACACAACAATTGGGAAGAGTTCTACAGCTGTCTGGTACAGAATAAGCCCTCAACGTGAATGGTTCTTTTTAAAATGTTTTTAAAATGAGGTATAATATTTATATAATAGAATGCACAGATCTTCAGTTCAATTTGGTAAATTTTGACAGTTGTATACACGAGAGAAACCACCACCCAAACGAACATTGGGACCATTTTCTTCATCACAGAAAGTTCCCTCTGCCCCCGAAAAGTAACCACTTTCTAAATTCTATCATCACAGATTAATTTTGCCTCTTCTTATACTCTGCATAAATGTAATCACTATACATATATATATATATATATATATATATATATATATATATTTTTTTTTTTTTTTTTTTGGCGGTACGTGGGCCTCTCACCGTTGTGGCCTCTCCCGTTGCGGAGCACAGGCTCCGGACGCGCAGGCTCAGCGGCCATGGCTCACGGGCCTAGCCGCTCCGTGGCATGCGGGATCTTCCCGGACCGGGGCACGAACCCGTGTCCCCTGCATCGGCAGGCGGACTCTCAACCACTGCGCCACCAGGGAAGCCCTATATTTTTTATTTTTTTGCGGTACGCGGGCCTCTCACTGCTGTGGCCTCTCCCATTGCGGAGCACAGGCTCCGGACGCGCAGGCTTAGCGGCCATGGCTCACGGGCCCAGAAGCTCTGCGGCATGTGGGATTCTCCCGGACCGGGGCACGAACCCGCGTCCCCTGCTTCGGCAGGCGGACTCCCAACCACTGCGCCACCAGGGAAGCCCCACTATATATTTTTAAAAAATCTTTATTGGAGTATAATTGCTTTACAGTGTTGTGTTAGTTTCTCCTGTACAACAAAGTGAATCAGCTATATGTATACATATATCCCCATATCCCCTCCCTCTTGCGTCTCCCTCCCACCCTCCCTACCCCACCCCTCTAGGTGGTCACAAAGCACCGAGCTGATCTCCCTGTGCTATGCAGCTGCTTCCCACTAGCTAGCTATTTTACACTTGGTAGTGTATACATGTCAATGCTACTCTCTCACTTCGTCTCAGCTTCCCCTTCCCCTCCCCCACCCACCGTGTCCACAAGTATGTTCTCTTCATCTGAGTCTTTATTCCTGCCCTGTCACTTGGTTCATCAGTACCATTTTTCTAGATTCCGTATATATGCATTAATATACGGTATTTGTTTTTCTCTTTCTGACTGACTTCACTCTGTATGACAGACTCTAGGTTCACCCGCATCACTACAAATGACTCAATTTCATTCCTTTTTATAGCTGAGTAATATTCCATTGTATATATGTACCACATCTTCTTTAGCCATTCATCTGTCGATGGACATTTAGGTTGCTTCTGTGTCCTGGCTATTGTAAATAGTGCTGCAGTGAACATTGGGGTACATGTATCTTTTTGAATTATGGTTTTCTCAGGCTATATGCCCAGTAGTGGGATTGCTGGGTCATATGGTAGTTCTGTTGTTAGTTTTCTAAGGAACCTCCATACTGTTCTCCATAGTGGCTGTATCAGTTTACATTCCCACCAACAGTAATGACTATATTTTTTATCTAACTTCTTTTGCTCAACATACTGTTTTTGTTTGTTACTTTATTTTATGTATTCATTTATTTATTTCGGCTGTGTCGGGTCTTAGTTGCGGAACGTGTGATCTTTCATTGCAGCATGGGCTCTTCATTGCGGCGTGCAGGCTTCTCCCTGGTTGCGGTGCGCAGGCATCTCTCTCGTTGTGGCATGTGGGTTTTTCTCTCTCTAGTTGTGCTGGGTGGGCTCCAGAGCACATGGGCTCTGTAGTTTGCAGCATGCAGGCTCTCTAGTTGAGGCGCATGGGCTCAGTAGTTGTGGCACGTGGGCTTAGTTGCCCCGAGGCATGTGGGATCTTAGTTCCCCAACCAGGGATCAAACCTGCGTCCCCTGCATTGGAAGGTGGAACACCAGGAAAGTCCCCCAGTGTACTGTTTTTGTGATCACCCGTGTTTTTACAAGTATCACAAAATTAATTGCTGAGTAGCATTCCATTTGAATAATAAACCACAATTTTTTTAATCCATTCTCCTGTTGATACAGATTTGGGTTGTTTCCGGTTTTTGACTGTTATGAATAAGACTGTGATGAACATTTGTAGACAAGTCTTTGTGCAGATTCATACTTTCACTTCTTTTAGGGTAAATAGAAGTGAAATTGCGGGGTCATAGGACAAACGTACATTTCACTTTACAAGAAACTTCCAAGCAGTTCTGGAAATATGCTCCCATGACCAATATGTGAAGGTATAGTTTTGCTCCCACATCGTGGCCAAGAATTGGTAATCTTTACGATTTTAGCCCTTACAGTAGGTGTGAAATGGTATCTTATTGTAGTTTTAATTTGCATTTTCCTTAAGAAGAATAATGTTGGCATCTTTTCTTATAGTCGTTAGCCATCGGTATATCTTTTTTTATGAAGTGTTTGTTCACATCTTTTATCCATTAAAAAACCTGGGTTGTTTTGTCTTCTTTTTATTAAACTGTGAAAATGTATATATTTACATCTATAAACATATATGTATGTTTTTCTGGGTATAAGAACTATGTCAGATATTGGAAATATTTCCTCCCAGTTTGTGGATTGCTTTTTCATTATTTAAATGAGATCTTCCATGGAGTAGACGTTGTTAATTTTGAAGACTTGTAAATCTTTTAAAGAGTTAATTGATCTTTTTCTTTTTTGGTTAAACTTTCAGACATTTGTTTGTCTCCCCACATCATCAATTGTGGATTATTATTAGTAAACTATCATAATTATGAGTGGCTGTGTCTAATATCTCCTTCGTGATTGTGGCATTCTATGGAGAACTTCAGTCATTAGTCATCGTGACTCCTAGTTTCACAAAGCCACAACCTCTTTTTGTAATTACCTATTAAATGTACTCCTTAATGAACAATTGGATATATCAGGCATACAAATGTTTATTAATAATACCTTAGGATAGTGTAGCATTTTCCAGTGTTTTTGCATACTTTTATTTTTTTAAATTATTTTTTATTAATTTATTTATTTGTTTTTATTTTTGGCTGTGTTGGGTCTTCGTTGCTGCGTGAGGGCTTTCTCTGGTTGCGGCGAGTGGGGGCTACTCTTCGTTGTGGTGCGTGGGCTTCTCATTGTCGTGGCTTCTTGTTGCGGAGCACAGGCTCTAGGTGTGCAGGCTTCAGTAGTTGCGGCACGTGGGCTCAGTAGTTGTGGCTCACGAGCTCTAGAGTGCAGCCTCAGTAGTTGTGGCACACTGGCTTAGTGGCTCCATGGCATGTGGGATCTTCCCCGGCCAGGGATTGAACCAGTGTCCCCTGCATTGGCAGGCAGATTCTTAACCACTGTGCCACCAGGGAAGCCCTGCATACTTTTAAAATATTTGACTCAACTACTCTATTAGGTATATACCTAATATAAGTACAATAAATACCTAACAAGGGTACAGTCCTCATAGAAGTTTTTGAGCTTCTTTCTAACTTTGTGTCTCCCTAGAGAGTATTAGATAAGAGAGATGACAGTCTATATCTTTTCTGTTGGAAGATGTTATAATGATAATAATAAAAGGTTTGGGGAAAAATCAACCATGCTTTTAAAGTCTGACATATCAACCATTTGATATCCCCAATTTTATTTTCATTCCTTCCCACATGAATATTTATATTTTGGGTGTCTAGAGTCTTACCTACATGTATAGGTCTTTCTTCCACCATTGCTTTTCTGATACTCATTGAAAATTACATAGAAAGAGTGCTGCCCAAGTCAGGCTGACTCAGTTCTAAAGCTATAGATGACAGCCAGTGAATTAAGGAGAAAACAGGAAAGAAACAAGCCCACTGTATAGCTCAGAGAAATGATTAATCATGGCTCTAACAATAACCTTAAGTCTTCAAGGAAATAGTTAATTGTGGTCAATATTCAAGGAGGAGAATACATTTAGCCCTGTACAAAGAAATAAGCAGTGTATGCCAGAGAAAAATAATGATGATTATATTTAAAAACGTTATCAATTATGGGCATAAACAGTGTCAGATCTGATATATTCACTTTTAGTGAGAACTGCATTTAGGAGGATACTGGATAAGATGTTATTCTGATGACATACAGTGTTTTATATTATGTACAACCATAATAAAATTTCATCTTCTTAACACCTCTGTGAGGCAATGTATTACTACCTTATGGTTACCTACTTTCTTGTGACTTATATGAATTTCAAGAAGGAAGAAAAGGAGCTTATATTTACTAAATCCATCTTTGGGTTTCATTTTACTTCCATATTTCAAATCATCCTCATTTTCATTTGATTTTAATACATAGTTATTGAACATCTCCCGTGCTTAGTTCTGGGGATTCAATAATGAATAAGACAGTTTTGCCCACAGGTAGCTTTCAGGATAGGCAGGGAAAGTAGACTAAATTGTCAATGCTTTCATACAGTGTAAACATTAATGCCCAAGTGTCACAGCAGAGAGGATTTCACTGATCTTGGTGGTGTCAGAGAAATCTTCATAAAGGAGGTGTATTAGTTATCTACTGCTGTGTAACAAATACCTCCCTCCCTAAATTTTAATGGCTTAAACCAACAAATGTTTGTTATCTGAAAATTTCTGTGGTTAGGGATTTGAGTGGATTAGTTAGGTTGCTCTGAATCATGGCCTCTCTTGAGGTTGGTATCCAGTCGGCCAGGGCTGCAGTCATCTGAAGACTTCAGTGGGGCTGGAGGATTTGCTTCTAAGACAGTTCACTTGCATAGTTGTTGGTTAAAGGGCTCAGTTTGTCTCTGGATATTGGCAAGAGACCTAAGTTCCTTGTCATGTAGACCTCCTCAGAGAGATGCTTCAGTGCCTTCATATGGCAGCTGGCTTCTCCCAGAGTTAGTAATCTAAGGGATAGTGCGAGGAGGAAGCCTCAATGCCTGTTACAATTACTTCTGCCATATTCTGTTTGTTGGAAGTGAGTCACTAAATGCTTTGCACCCTTAAGCCCACACTTTGTGAAGGGAAGTGTGACAAAATATTTGGAGACATGTTTTAAAACCATCAAAGCTAGGGTGAAATTTAGAGGAATGAGTAGGAATCAGTGAGGTGCATGTGTTCCAGACAGAGAGGACAGTTTGTGTCAGGGCTTGGAGTGACAAGGGAGGGTTGCACGTGGGAATCAGATAGCTTTACGTGGCCGAATATGGAGTGAAGTTTGAGAAGCAGGGGAAGATGAAGGAGAGAAGACAGAGACTGAAACGAGGGTTTTCTGTTTAAAAGAATTACTCCAGTGGCTCTTTGGAGAATGGGCTGAAGGTGAACAAAATTAGAGGTGAGGACAGCAGTTTGGTGGCTCTAAAAGAAGTACAGATGAGGAGTGTTGAAGGCCTGATCTTAGCCAATACTGTGAATAGAGAGAATTCACAGAATTCACAGGACAGAATTGTTTGGCATTTAGAAATAGAATCAGTGGAAGGACGAAGGAGTGTCTGGGATGGCTTCTGGGTTAGTAGCTGGTGAGTACCTTCACATTCACTGGGAGCACAGGAATTGGAGCAGATAGAGATGGGAAATGGGAGATTCTGAGTTTGATTTTAAATATGTTGAGTTTGAGATGCATGTGAGACAACTAGACAGAGCCACCAAGGCTCAATACATATGTGTATAGGTGTACACACACACACTCACACACACATATATGAAGCTGAGACTATTGCTAGAGAGAAAAAGAGGGTTAAAATTTTCATTTTTTTAAATAGGAGAATTTTGGACATTTTTAAATGCTAAGGAAAAGAATCAGAGGAAAGGAGAGTTGAAAGGAAAGGAGAGGAACTTGATGAAGTATGATCTGAGGATGGTTGGGGGTGGGGGAATGAAATTCACAACATGAGTAAAGGGTTTGGCCTTGTACAAAAGGGAGAACTAACATTTTTGTCTAATAAGTCCAGTATCTGGGCTTCCTCAGTGACAATTTCTATTGACTTTTTTCCCCTGTATATAAGATGTACTTTCTTGTCTCTTTGCTTGTCTCACTATTTTTGTTGAAAACTGGACATTTTAAGTAGTATAATATGTCAACTCTGGAATCTCCCTTCAGGGTTTGTTATTGTGCTTGTTGTAATTGTCGTTACTTATTTGTTTAATGAATTTTCTTAGCTAGTTCTGTAGGGTATGTTCTGTCTGTCACGTGTGGCTGCTGAAATCTCTATTTCATCAGCTTAGTGGTCAGCTTGTGACTAGACAGAGACTTCCATAAATGGGACCTGTGAATCTCCCAGCTTTTGTCAAGGAAGGGACTCTGTGTGCATGTTGGGAGATGCCTTGGACACACAGCCAGCCAGTCCCCACCTTAGCCTTCACTTACGGCTTTTGCAGAACCTCAGGGTCTTCCAGACGTGAGGACTTAGGGCCTTCTCAGGTCTTTTCCTGAACCCAGAACCCTGGGCGTGAGCATGGCTTACTAGATCACCAGGATTATGTTGAAACTTTTCACAGCCTATTGTAGATATCTCATTCCCCAGCTTTTCTTTTCAAATATTTCGGACAGCTTGTTGTTTGCCTCAGCTGTTATTGCCACCTCAAGCAGCTGCAGTGTTAAACAGTGGCCTCTGGGGGCTTCCCTGGTGGCGCAGTGGTTGAGAGTCCGCCTGCCGATGCAGGGGACACGGGTTCGTGCCCCGGTCCGGGAGGATCCCACATGCCATGGAGAGGCTGGGCCCGTGAGCCATGGCCGCTGAGCCTGCACGTCCAGAGCCTGTGCTCCGCAACGGGAGAGGCCACAGCAGTGAGAGGCCCGCGTACCGCAAAAAAAAAAGGCCTCTGATTTTCAACAAATGACCCTGGGGAAAAGACTGTTTGCATTGAGCAAACTCTAAATCAGGTCAAATAAAGGTAAGTATTGCCAGTGGAACTTTCCAAGGAACTACCAGAAAGGTGAAATAATGACGGTTATCCGTGAACGGGGCTTTGAGGAGCTCCACTCTGCGCTGTCCTCTCCAGAGGCTTCTAGCTTGCTGATTTTCACTTTAATTGAAGGCCTATTGGTTTTCATTGTACTGTGCATCTAGGAAGAAAGGAATAGCCCTAAGTCAAGTTAAAGCACCACTAAACTTGCTGTCCTTACAACTATTGAGCCATTTTTTAATTGAATAAACACTCCCCAGATTGCTGCCAGCCTTTAATTAATTTTTAGAGCTCTGAAACATTTGATTTTGACCATTTTTTCCATTCTCATTGCTTTTACAGAGAAGAGTAGTTTTGGAGGTCCATACTCTGCTATTCCTTCTGATGTCACTCAGCAGTAAAGTTTAGAGAGAGATGTTTGTGGGATGGGACAGAGAGCAGGTTTCAGAGAGATAAAAAGCAGAGAAACATTAATGGTCCAATTGAGGTTAGAGACTTTGAGTTAGTAACGGTGCCAGTCTGTTGTGTGCATGTGTTTCCCAGCAAGCTCAGCAGAGCGAGTATAGATGGTGAGAATGAGACAGTAAAATTAGACAAAGATGGGGGTTAACAGAGCAAGTGAGGAGAAGAGTAATAGGGCAGGAAGGTACTGAAAGCTGTATAGATAAGGAAGGGAAGCCACAGAGGAAATTAATGAGTTTGAAGAGTGAATGTGTTTGAATAAGGAAATGAGAAAACTGGGAGGAAAAATGGTGATCAGAGGATGGCATGGTTTCTGCATTTTAAGAATTTAAAGATAGAACCATTGATAGCTGATTTACAAGGTTCAGTCTTACTGAAGTTATGTGATTAACGAACAGAGAGGCTCATGTAAAATATTCCACAGTGGAGGCTGAGATCCTGTATTTTTTCTTTCTTTTTTTGGGCTGTGCTGCGTGACTTGTGGGACCTTAGTTCCCAGACCAGGGATTGAACCTGGGGCCATGGCAAGGAAAGCACCAAGTGCTAACCACTGGACTGCCAGGGAATTCCCTGAGATCCTGTTTTTCGTTCACCAGTGTGTCCTGGAATCCAAGAGCCCGCCTACCTCTTAGTAGGGATTAAATTGATGTATCTGGAAAATATATAAGAAAGATTCATTTTCCAATTGGAGGGATCAGTAAGGGGAAAAAATGGCATCTGAGTTAGCTGTTGAAGAGATGAAAATAGCAACAAGAAGAGGTTGGTGGGAGAAAGGACATTCCTGACAGAGGGAAAGTATATCTGATGTCATTAAATTTAGAAAGAGTTGAGGGGAAATTGATTGTCTAGTTAGGCTAAATTATAGGGTATAAGTGAGGAAAGAACAGTACTAAATGGAGGTAGAATGATTAGGCTAAGACATGGAATATTTTGAAAACCCAGTTGAGAAATACGGTAAAGTAGTACAAGGAGTTCTAGCGCCAGGAAGTTTTAAAGCAAAAGCTTGATTTGTGATCAGAGTTTAGAACAACAAAATAACTGTGACGACAGTGGGAAGGAACAGATTGGAGGGGAGAGCGCTTGGACAGAGAGACCAGTTGGGAGGCTTTCGGAATATTGTGACCTTCAGGACAAGGATGGTGAAAAATGGAAATTAATAGATAGATGTGAGATTTTATGGAATAAAGCAAAATGGTGATCACTAAGATAAGATTTAAAACATTAATTTGCAATTGACTCTACTGCTTTTGCTGACATTACAAAAGTTAAGGGGGCTTCCCTGGTGGCGCAGTGGTTGAGAGTACGCCTGCCGATGCGGGGGACACGGGTTCGTGCCCTGGTCCAGGAAGATCCCACATGCCGTGGAGCGGCTGGGCCCGTGAGCTATGGCCGCTGAGCCTGCACGTCTGGAGCCTGTTCTCCGCAACGGGAGAGGCCACAACAGTGAGAGGCCCACGTACCGCCAAAAAAAAAAAAAAAAAAAAGTAAAGGACGTAAAATTTTTGATAAAACTGAATCTAACCTTATGTAATTGGTCAGGGCTATCATTTATTTTCTGTTAGTCAGCAGAATGATGATTTGTGTATTCCAGAATGAATATGAACTCAATGTTTGAATTATACTATTTTTGGAGAATTGTTCTAAATAATATTTTAAAACATTTGAAAAAGTCATTTATTTTTATTCGTTACAAAGTTTGAGATTTGAATTGCTTACTTAGAAATTATACCAGGTTAAAAAGATAACTGGTTAATATCAATGATTTTTTAAGGTTATTATACAGATACACCTAAAGGAATCAAGATACGTATACAATTTTCAAGAGACTAGCCTGCCTTCCTTCATAGCTTATTATAAAAAACTTGTTATTTTAATACATGCTTAGATCTTGACTGCCCTCTAGTGGTAATTGTCTTTTAAATGTATGGTTTGGAATGCAGCGTGTATAGATATTTTACATCCTATTTGAATGGTCATTGGTGTTTGCCCTCTCTGTGCTAGGATCTATGAGGTACTAGGAACACAGTATATTATCAGATCTTGCCCTTAAAGTGGTTTGTTAAAGGCATAAATCCCGAATTTCTTCTTTGAGTAGCTTTGATAAGTGTGAAAGAAATATATCTGCTAACTGTTCATTTTTTTAAAATGTCAATTAGTGTTATATTCATTATAACAATTTAAAAACCGTTTATGTAACATACTTACATGAGCTAGAATTGTATGAGTGTAGAGTGTTTAAAATCAAGCAAAGGGGGACTTCCCTGGTGGTGCAGTGGTTAAGAATACACCTGCCAATGCAGTGGACACAGGTTTGATCCCTGGTCCGGGAAGATCCCCCATGCCACAGAACAACTAAGCCTGTGAGCCACAACTACTGAGCCCAGGTGCCACAACTACTGAAGCCCATGTGCCTAGAGCCCGTGCTTTGCAACAAGAGAAGCCACTGCAATGAGAAGCCCGCAACGAACAGTAGGCCCCTCTCGATGCAGCTAGAGAAAGCCTGCGCGCAGAGACCCAACACAACCAGAAATAAGTAAATAAATAAAAAATAAAATAAAATTTTTAAAAAAGTCAAGCAAAGGATGAGAATTGCATGTTTGCGGGCGAGAGTTCTGTACCTTTGACGGTGGTACTGCTGATTAGCTATTTACCTGGGCTTCTGTGTCCAGGGATCAGGAGACTCTTTGTTCCTAGACTCAGTCCAGCAGGTGTTTATAGGGCACCTACTTTGTGTTCAACCACTTGATGCTACAGGGTATGCAACAAAAATTTGTTTCAGGTTGCCTGCGTAATCTGTGTTTAAACGTCTGTGGATCCAGATTTCCATTTAGTTATTTGTATTTTATCCAAAAACAGAAATGCTGAACTGTTGCTTCTTTAAACTATGGTTGCAAGCTACCCTAAACTAATGTAAGAAATATCGAATATAAACTATGAGCCACATGGACATTTGGAGGAAGATCCATGGAGCTTACAAGTCCTTGGCATGATGATATCTATGAATAGCATGTTAATTTCAAGTTCAGTTGAATGCCATCAATGAGGGTAAGAATAGTGTAGCAGTTATGACCCAGCACTTCCACCCCTGGGTGTATATCTGAAAGAAACAAAAACACTAATTTGAAAAGATACAAGTACCCCGGTGTTCATAACGGCATTATTTACAATAGCCAAGATATGGAAGCCACCTAAGTGTCCATCAACAAATGAATGGATATAGAAGATGTGTATATATACACAATGGAGAACTACTCAGCCGTAGTAAAGAAGGAAATTTTGTTATTTGCACAAACATGGATGGACTTGGAGGGTATTATGCTAAGTGAAATAAGTCAGACAGAGAAAGACAAATAGTGTATGATATCACTAATATGTGGAATCTGAAAATACAGCAAACTAGTGAATATAACAAATACAAAAGAAACAGACTCATAGATACAGAGGACAAATCAGAGGTTAACAGTGTGGGGAGAGGGAAGGGGGAGAGGTAATATACGGAGAGGGAATTAAGAGGTACAAACGATTATGTGTAAAATAAGCTACAAGGATATATTGTATAACACAAGGAATATAGCCAGTATTCTATAATGACTGAAAACGAAGTATAACCTTTAAAAATTGTGAATCACTATATTGTACACATATAACATATAATATTTTACATCAACTACAGTTCAATTAAAACAATAGAATAGTGCAACAGCTTAAGGTCAGGGAAAAAATGCCAGGACTAAGAAATTCTTCATCATTACCTCTTACTGACCCAAATTTTCTATATACTACCCCTGTTTTTATTACCTCTATTAGCAGAAAAGATTAGTGGTAGATATTAATACCAAGAAAAATTTGTAGTGAGCTTTTTTTTAAACATCTTTATTGGAGTATAATTGCTTTACACTGTTGCATTAGTTGCTGCTGTATAACAAAGTGAATCAGCTATACGTATACATATATCCCCATATCTCCTCCCTCTTGCGTCTCCCTCCCACCCTCCCTACCCCACCCCTCTAGGTGGTCACAAAGCACCGAGCTGATCTCCCTGTGCTATGCG